>NW_026719156.1:0-12098 GCF_029784015.1 Lycium ferocissimum | reverse complement strand
GTACATTTTGGTATATATCTTTGTTATGTATGTTCTTATGTATATCCGGATTATTTTGGGTACGGCGGGGGCCTCGTCCGTCATATGATTCTCTGTCTGTCTAGAGGTCTGTGTGACATATTCGTGGTTGTGCTTATTTCCGTATGGTCGTGTTTATTATCTGTTGTGTTTTGGCGATTCCATTAATAAACGGGCGGCGTCCGTATATGTATATGATATTTTGTTGGCGGCGGTAGGTCCGCTTACGTATATGACATTTTGGATGGCTTGTGTGGTCTCATTGGTATTTTACGTGTGCAGGGTTATTTTGGTTAGTCCATAAAACAAAGGAAACTCTGCCGAAATCTTTCTGGAATTATCTAAATTTGAAATATAGCCTTAACGGCTTCTGATATATATATTTGATCGTATTCGTTATGCTTTGCAATAGTAGTTGATGGATATGTTTGGGTGCCCAGCTCGGGCGCTAGTCACGGCCTACGGGGCTGGGTCGTGACAATAGATTCCTAAAATTGTCATGCGTGGCGTGTTGTCAAATCAACACTTACATTACGCATTAAAATGGTGCACAATACAAGTGAGAGTCATATTAAAACGGTCAAATAACGTAGCATTGTATTGTCAAATCAAGTGTTTATGTGTCATAGATTCCTGAAATTGTCATGCATGGCGTGTTGTCAAATCAACACTTACATTGTGCTTTAAAATGGTGCGCAATACAAGTGAGACATATTAAAACGGTCAAATAATGTACCATTGTATTGTCATATCAAGCCTATATGTGTCATAGATTCCTAAAATTGTCATGCGTGGCGTGTTGTCAAATCAACACTTACATTGCGAATTAAAATGGTGCGCAATACAAGTGAGAGTCATATTAAAATGGTCAAATAACGTAGCATTGTATTATCAAATCAAGCATTTATGTGTCATAGATTCCTGAAATTATCATGCGTGGCGTGTTGTCAAATCAACACTTACATTACACATTAAAATGGTGCGCAATACAAGTTAGAGTCATATTAAAACGATCAAATAATGTAGCATTATTTTGTCAAATCAAGCCTTTATGTGTCATAGATTCCTGAAATTGTCATGCGTGGCGTGTTGTCAAATTAACACTTACATTGGCATTAAAATGATGCGCAATACAAGTGAGAGTCATATTAAAATGGTCAAATAACGTAGCATTGTATTATCAAATCAAGCATTTATGTGTCATAGATTCTGAAATTGTCATGCGTGGCGTGTTGTCAAATCAACACTTACATTACGCATTAAAATGGTGCGCAATACAAGTGAGAGTCATATTAAAACGGTCAAATAACGTAGCATTGTATTGTCAAATCAAGCCTTTATGTGCCATAGATTCCTGAAATTGTCATGCGTGGCGTGTTGTCAAATCAACACTTACATTACGCATTAAAATGGTGCACAATACAAGTGAGAGTCATATTAAAACGGTCAAAGAACGTAGCATTGTATTGTCAAATCAAGTGTTTATGTGTCATAGATTCCTGAAATTGTCATGCATGGCGTGTTGTCAAATCAACACTTACATTGTGCTTTAAAATGGTGCGCAATACACGTGAGAGTCATATTAAAACGGTCAAATAATGTAGCATTGTATTGTCAAATCAAGCCTTTATGTGTCATAGATTCCCGAAATTGTCATGCGTGTGTGTTGTCAAATCAACACTTACATTACACATTAAAATGGTGCGTAATACAAGTGAGAGTCATATTAAAATGGTCAAATAATGTAGCATTGTATTGTCAAATCAAGCCTTTATGCGTCATAGATTCCTAAAATTGTTATGCGTGGCGTGTTGTCAAATCAACACTTACATTACGCATTAAAATGATGCGCAATACAAGTGAGAGTCATATTAAAATGGTCAAATAATGTAGCATTGTATTGTCAAATCAAGCCTTTATGTGTCATAGATTCCTAAAATTGTCATGCGTGGCGTGTTGTCAAATCAACACTTACATTACGCATTAAAATGGTGCGAGAATACAAGTGAGAGTCATATTAAAACGGTCAAATAATGTAGCATTGTATTGTCAAATCAAGTGTTTACGTGTCATAGATTCACAAAATTGTCATGCATGGCGTGTTGTCAAATCAACACTTATATTGTGCTTTTAAAATGGTGCGCAATACAAGTGAGAGTCATATTAAAACGGTTAAATAATATACCATTGTATTGTCATATCAAGCCTTTATGTGTCATAGATTCCTAAAATTGTCATGCGTGGCGTGTTGTCAAATCAACGCTATATCATTAATTAAATGGTCGCAATACAAGTGAGAGTCATATTAAAATGGTCAAATAACGTAGCATTGTATTATCAAATCAAGCATTTATGTCATAGATTCCCGAAATTATCATGCGTGGCGTGTTGTCAAATCAACACTTACATTACACATTAAAATGGTGTGTAATACAAGTTAGAGTCATATTAAAACAATCAAATAATGTAGCATTATTTTGTCAAATCAAGCCTTTATGTGTCATAGATTCCTGAAATTGTCATGCGTGGCGTGTTGTCAAATTAACACTTACATTGCGCATTAAAATGAAGCGCAATACAAATGAGAGTCATATTAAAATGGTCAAATAACGTAGCATTGTATTATCAAATCAAGCATTTATGTGTCATAGATTCCTGAAATTGTCATGCGTGGCGTGTTGTCAAATCAACACTTACATTACACATTAAAATGGTGCGCAATACAAGTTAAAGTCATATTAAAACGGTCAAATAATGTAGCATTATTTTGTCAAATCAAGCCTTTATGTGTCATAGATTCCTGAAATTGTCATGCGTGGCGTGTTGTCAAATTAACACTTACATTGCGCATTAAAATGATGCGCAATACAAGTGAGAGTCATATTAAAACGGTCAAAGAACGTAGCATTGTATTGTCAAATCAAGTGTTTATGTGTCATAGATTCCTGAAATTGTCATGCATGGCGTGTTGTCAAATCAACACTTACATTGTGCTTTAAAATGGTGCGCGAATACACGTGAGAGTCATATTAAAACGGTCAAATAATGTAGCATTGTATTGTCAAATCAAGCCTTTATGTGTCATAGATCCCTGAAATTGTCATGCGTGGTGTGTTGTCAAATCAACACTTACATTACACATTAAAATGGTGCGTAATACAAGTGAGAGTCATATTAAAATGGTCAAATAATGTAGCATTGTATTGTCAAATCAAGCCTTTATGCGTCATAGATTCCTAAAATTGTTATGCGTGGCGTGTTGTCAAATAAACACTTACACATTACGCATTAAAATGATGCGCAATACAAGTGAGAGTCATATTAAAATGGTCAAATAATGTAGCATTGTATTGTCAAATCAAGCCTTTATGTGTCATAGATTCCTAAAATTGTCATAAAGGCGTGTTGTCAAATCAACACTTACATTACGCATTAAAATGGTGCACAATACAAGTGAGAGTCATATTAAAACGGTCAAATAATGTAGCATTGTATTGTCAAATCAAGTGTTTACGTGTCATAGATTCCTGAAATTGTCATGCATGGCGTGTTGTCAAATCAACACTTATATTGTGCTTTAAAATGGTGCGTAATACAAGTGAGAGTCATATTAAAACGGTTAAATAATGTACCATTGTATTGTCATATCAAGCCTTTATGTGTCATAGATTCCTAAAATTGTCATGCGTGGCGTGTTGTCAAATCAACAGTTACATTGCGAATTAAAATGGTGCGCAATACAAGTGAGAGTCATATTAAAATGGTCAAATAACGTAGCATTGTATTATCAAATCAAGCATTTATGTGTGTCATAGATTCAAATTATCATGCGTGTGGCGTGTTGTCAAATCAACACTTACATTACACATTAAAATGGTGTGTAATACAAGTTAGAGTCATATTAAAACAATCAAATAATGTAGCATTATTTTGTCAAATCAAGCCTTTATGTGTCATAGATTCTCGAAATTGTCATGCGTGGCGTGTTGTCAAATTAACACTTACATTGCGCATTAAAATGAAGCGCAATACAAATGAGAGTCATATTAAAATGGTCAAATAACGTAGCATTGTATTATCAAATCAAGCATTTATGTGTCATAGATTCTAGAAATTGTCATGCGTGGCGTGTTGTCAAATCAACACTTACATTACACATTAAAATGGTGCGCAATACAAGTTAAAGTCATATTAAAACGGTCAAATAATGTAGCATTATTTTGTCAAATCAAGCCTTTATGTGTCATAGATTCACAAATTGCTTACCAATTACTATTCATGCCAACTAACATTTCAATCTTGGGGTCATACTTGGCTACCGAAATTTCGGCGACTTCCCCTATAATTATGACATCCCCGAGACCACTATTTCTCGTAACAACCAACAACTAACCAACAACAACACCAACAAACACAACAAAACACAATATGCTTACTTTCCAACATATTTTCATAATTCTCCTTTCAACTTCATACTTGCAAATCAATACCAACTCAAACCATTAAACCTTTATTAAGGTCCTAAGAATCATAACGACACAATTGACATATCAAACAAAATAATTCATAACCGTTTCAACTTTTCCATAGCTCACGGCTAACACACATATTTCCAACTTCAATCCAATTCATTTCAACTTCCATTTCCCGTATGAATTTCATTATAAATACAACTAGAGCACAACATAAAATTCAACACATTTTTAATACACAACCAAGCCCATGCACGGCTACATATACACACATGCACACGGCTTCCCTACACAACAATTCACAACACACAAGTTCTTCCTACTTCTTATTTTCTTCATAGAACCATAACAACATAGTCAACATACTTACAAGTTGAACAATTTCCTTCATGCAACTACCATGGCCACGGCCAACACACAAACACACACTACACACCATAATTCCATAATCTCCATCCAATTCCAAACATAATAACATATAAACTCATTTCATGATTCAAGAACATAGAAATCTTACCTTTTTCCAATTCTTCCACTTGCCAAATCAAGCACTCCCTTAACTTGAAGCTTATGCCAACTTGTAGAGCACCTTCCACTTAGTAAGAATTCAAGAAGACACAATTTTTGAACCAAGAACTAAGGCTCCAAATTTTTTCTTTCTTTCTCTTCTTTCTTTTCTCTTGGAGCCGAATTGCTCTTCTCTTTTTTTTTTGATTTATCTTGTTTTTCTCTTGAAGTTTCTAGGCTAGTGATCCTTTTAATATTAATTGGCACATGACAAATTTTTAAAACATGGCCTTGGGCCTAACATGGCCGGTTGGGCCTCTTAAATTTGGGCCTCATTTCTCTCATTTTATTTTGAGCCCAATTCATTCAAATCTCCTTTTGTAATTTCCGAAACCAATTTCCAAAATTCCAATTTTGCCCTTAGGCCCTCTCCGGTGTTTTCGCATTCAAGCCTCCATAATTGCGACACACTTGCTAAGAAAATTCAAATATGACCTCCTTTCACATAAATCACAATTATTTCAAATTTTTCAATTATGCGAAAAGGCGGGATATAACATCCTCCCCCCCTTTTGAAACATTCGTCCTCGAATGTTAATTCAACCTTGTAGCAGATCAGAATGAGCAGGGGAGGTCTACAGACCATTTACATACTTGCACTTGATCGGAGAATTTATAACGACCTTCATTTTCCAACTTCATCCATCTTTCTTCGATATCGCCGTATTAGAGTTATTCGTACCGCCTTAAATCGGATATACGGCGGGCAGAATCTTAACCAGAACCAAAGGATCAAACGGACGTCAGACGGGGCCATATCCGGAGTCAGAAGTACAGAGGTGCAACAGACAGAAGCATAAGCCAACGTCGTCTTAAGCGGTCTCAAAATCAGAGCCAGACACAGGGGGGAATTTATCGAACAGATCTGAGATCAAGTCAGACGTATAGGCATATATACCAGACAGATTCGCAGTCAAGGTCAGATGTACAAACGTATGCCAGACAGATTCGTAATCAGAGGCGGACATACAGAAATATATCAGACAGATTCGTATCAGAGTCAGATGTACAGAAATTTATCGAACGATTTGAGATCGAATCGGACGTACCGAAGTATAACGGACAGGATTATGATCAGAATCGGACATACAGAGGGATGTTAAACCGGAACATAATCAGATTCAGAAGCACAGGAGTGTAGTAAACAGAACTTCACCGAAAGCAGGGGTGCAGAGATATAGCGTACAGAATCGCGACCATAGTCGAACTGTCTTTTTAGAATCTCTAATCACTTCACATACTCAAATCCCACTTAAGTTACCCCAACTTCGCATTTAGTCTCCATACCCATATTTGTGAAAAAAAAATCCTTGACATACTTCCCAGGGGGGTCACCCATCCCAGGATTGTTCTGGTTTCAGCACGCTTAACTTCGAAACTTTTATGCATTCGGATGTGCTATCGGTAATATTACTACGTCAAATGCCCCACACGATCTTTGCCACATAATTTAGGGCAGTTCTGCGTCTTTAATAAATTTTTCAGAAATTTTCATAGCGGGTCCCACCCCGGTCCGAGTTACACAATTACCATGTTGCCCTTCCGGGTTCTCAATATCTACTTCACTTGTACTCATAATTGTCCACCATCCGGGGTTTCCAGATTTATACTTATAGCGGGGACATCTCAGTTGCCCTTACTGTTACCGAATAATATTTTACAGAAATCATGCACACATGGGGAGTTCGAAGTAACTCATATGCTTATAAATTACTCAATAAATACTTATATACCTGAGGACGAGCTATCTCCAGCCTGGTCTAGTAGGCTATAAAGCGAAGGGTACTCCTCCTCGCTATCCTCCTCGTCTGAGTCCGAAGAATATAAGTAGTCCGACGACTCCTGGTTCACCGATGACCAGGATAAAGGGCTGGAATACGATGTGACGCTCACTGACGAGGCTGGCGGAACGTAATGCTCCATCATAGGAGCGGCTGGCACGACGTCGGGGAGTTCCTCTCCCGGTGCCTCTGCCTCATACTCAGACGGATCCTCCTCACTGGGGGTCGCAGACTCTGGAGGGGTCGCCACAGGATCCTCTGAAGGGTCTGTCTCGTAGCCGCCCTCCGCGGAATCCTCTGCTCTGGGGGTCAACATCTCCGGAGGAATCGTCGCTGGATCCTCTGAAGGATCGGTATCATAGCTGCCCTCCGTGGGATCCTCCGAAGGATCTGACTCGATCGAGTAACTGGGGCTCTGCCTACTCGGCCCCGGTGACATCCTGGGGGCCTTCTTGGCACCCCCATCACTATCATCAGAAGCGGCCCTCTTCATCTTTTTCCTACAATCACCTGCAAGGAGAGGGTCAGAAACAATTTCCAAAAATGCTAACGTTGTCGCTCTTTGGAGCCCCGCTGCATATACAGCAATTCGTTGGAAGGACCCATCCTATTACATAACATACGGCTCTATCGCACGATCTAAGATTCCAAGAAAGGGTAACATAACATCCTAGATGTCTGTAGCCTCCGTTTATAGGTGTGGGGCCCAACACACCGATAAACAAGACTCTACTAGACACGGCCTGCGTACATTCCGAGAACCGACCGCTCGATACCACTTTTGTCACGACCCAACCCCGTGGGCCGTGGCGGTGTCCTTCCCCGGACACCCATACGTACCTACTTATCGATCCGACATACTAAATGGCCGATCCATTCAGACATACAGAAATCCATACAATATCTAATATCCGTCACGCGAACATACCTATACATATATACATTCTTAATCTGTACAGAAGCCGTTGAGGCTATCATAACGGATAAAATCACAAACTCACACATACGTACCAAACCGGACGGACAACCCACACACTCGCGTATATGTCGCGGACCTCAACATACGAACGAGAATCGGAAGACGGGACGGGGCCCCGCCGTACCCAAATAGTCATATATATATACGTAACATATGAACAACAGAAAATATATATACCAAAATATCGGCTCGGATCAAAAGGAGCTCGTCGAC
The DNA here is from genome assembly GCF_029784015.1 of Lycium ferocissimum. Lineage (NCBI taxonomy): Eukaryota > Viridiplantae > Streptophyta > Magnoliopsida > Solanales > Solanaceae > Lycium > Lycium ferocissimum. Next base: position 4,068 of record NW_026719156.1, on the reverse strand, counting down.
GTTGTGGTCGATATCCTATGCCGATGCGTCCGTACCTGTGGGCATGTAACACAGCCCCCGCGAAGCAAGGGGGTCAGTACGAGAGTGTACCGAGTATGTAAAGCGGAACATAGCATACATAATCAAGTAACCAGAGTCAGATAGATAAAATCATAACAGACGGAAATACAGTAATAGGGCGGACAGAATCAGATTCGTAGCGGAGTCAGACTTACGGAGCGTACAACGAAGTCATAAGCGAGAAGTCGGAACTTACGGAGCGTATCGGACGTACGGAGAGCGTAGATCTCGATCGGATAGCACGAGAATCGGGAAAGGTATGTCGGACGGCAAATCAAAGGTAATCCGAATCGGATGTCCGGAAGTGTGACGACGACGAGTCATATTCCAAATCGGACATACGAACTATAACGGACGACAATCATGCATGCGAGTCATAATCATATGCGGACATATCGTACATATCAAAAATCGGATCCCAATCACATACAGACAGATCCCGGCCCTTTCATAAGGGACGCGGTAACAGAACCCGGCCCTCGTAGTACGGGACGCGGTGGACAGACAGAATCAGATCAAATGCCATCCTGGCCGCCATCCCCATAATATCACATAATCAGATCATAGTCAAATCATAATCGGATCCGGATCAGATACATATCCCGGCCCGCACAATCCGAGGGACGCGGTGAACAATGCGGTGAGGTGCACGAATCACGAGAACACCGGCCCGGGCGCAGTGAAGGAAACATTGAGGCATCCACGAACAGACAAATGCGAAACCATATACATACAGACCAACAGACAGACTGAATGAAACTGAAATAGTCCAGAAAACAGATCGAATCAGAGTAATCGGATTATGTCAGAACAGGGTGTCCGAAATCGTTCCAGAGGTCAGAACAATACTCAGACTCAGAAAGACAATCATAACGCTTACAAGTTAGCGGACAGAACATAATTAAAAGATACTTATGAAAAACAGACAGAAACAGGTCGATTTGAACCATACCGGGAGTATCAAGGTATTGTGGGACCACCTCGGACCCAACCATAATAAAATACGTAAATTATAGATAATAAACCTTAGGGAGTCGTCCAGAATCATTTTAGAGTGTTTCGACTCCATTTATGGAAATTGCATACTTATTGGTTAACTTTAGAAGAAATGGGTTCAGTCTTACTGACAGATTTTGCACTAATTTCAATCTCGAATTGTGAGAAGCAGAAGTGTCATCGAGGCTCGCCGTCAAGCCTGTCAGACTCAGAACATGCCAAGGAATAAAAGGGCAAGGCTTTACATACCTGGATTACGCCTTGCGCGCGTCCAATCTCAATTCCCGTTTCGTCCAAAAACTGCAAATGGTCATTCTTACCAATTACTATTCATGCCAACTAACATTTCAATCTTGGGGTCATACTTGGCTACCGAAATTTCGGCAGCACTTCCCCTATAATTATGACATCCCCGAGACCCAGCTCGGCTCAGAACAACCAACAACTAACCAACAACAACACCAACAAACACAACAAAACACAATATGCTTACTTTCCAACATATTTTCATAATTCTCCTTTCAACTTCATACTTGCAAATCAATACCAACTCAAACCATTAAACCTTTATTAAGGTCCATAAGAATCATAACGACACACATTGACATATCAAACAAAATAATTCATAACCGTTTCAACTTTTCCATAGCTCACGGCTAACACACATATTTCCAACTTCAATCCAATTCATTTCAACTTCCATTTCCATGAATTTCATTATAAATACAACTAGAGCACAACATAAAATTCAACACATTTTTAATACACAACCAAGCCCATGCACGGCTACATATACACACATGCACACGGCCATTCCCTACACAACAATTCACAACACACAAGTTCTTCCTACTTCTTATTTTCTTCATAGAACCATAACAACATAGTTCCAACATACTTACAAGTTGAACAATTTCCTTCACACACACCATGGCCACACATACACACAACACACAAACACACACTACACACCATAATTCCATAATCTCCATCCAATTCCAAACATAATAACATATAAACTCATTTCATGATTCAAGAACATAGAAATCTTACCTTTTCCAATTCTTCCACTTGCCAAATCAAGCACTCCCTTAACTTGAAGCTTATGCCAACTTGTAGAGCACCTTCCACTTAGTAAGAATTCAAGAAGACACAATTTTTGAACCAAGAACTAAGGCTCCAAATTTTTTTCTTTCTTTCTCTTCTTTCTTTTCTCTTGGAGCCGAATTGCTCTTCTCTTTTTTTTTTTTGATTTATCTTGTTTTTCTCTTGAAGTTTCTAGGCTAGTGATCCTTTTAATATTAATTGGCACATGACAAATTTTTAAAACATGGCCTTGGGCCTAACATGGCCGGTTGGGCCTCTTAAATTTGGGCCTCATTTCTCTCATTTTATTTTGAGCCCAATTCATTCAAATCTCCTTTTGTAATTTCCGAAACCAATTTCCAAAATTCCAATTTTGCCCTTAGGCCCTCTCCGTGTTTTCGCATTCAAGCCTCCATAATTGCGACACACTTGCTAAGAAAATTCAAATATGACCTCCTTTCACATAAATCACAATTATTTCAAATTTTTCAATTATGCGAAAAGGCGGGATATAACAAGACAGGTGGACTTGATCCTTAGGAGCTATACCGGTACTACGGCGCTCCGGTTGTCCGGAGCCTCGCTTCCTTCGGTACTATTTTTGTGTACATGTATTCTCGGGTACGACAAGACTGCGGCCTGTCTATGTATATATGTACTATGTCTAGAGGCTCGTAGGCAGATATGTATAGTTAAATATGTTTGTATTTTGGGGTTGTTCGTGTCGTTGTATTATGTGATGAAAAAGTTTACTATTTTATGTCTATGACGCCGCTGTTAATGCTAATGTTAAAAAGAGAGAAAAAAAAAAAGCACAGCTTGTAAGGTCCGCTTGGTAACCAGAACATGATACGAGTCTAGGGAGTGCTCGGTACAAGTATCGGGTACTCGTCACGGCCCCTAGACGGGTCGTGACAATAGATTCCGGAAATTGTCATGCATGGCGTGTTGTCAAATTAACACTTACATTGCGCATTAAAATGATGCGCAATACAAGTGAGAGTCATATTAAAATGGTCATATAATGTAGCATTTTATTATAAAATCAAGCATTTATGTGTCATAGATTTCTAAAATTGTCATGCGTGGTGTGTTGTCAAATCAACACTTACATTACACATTAAAATGGTGCGCAATACAAGTTAGAGTCATATTAAAACGGTCAAATAATGTAGCATTGTTTTGTCAAATCAAGCCTTTATGTGTCATAGATTCCTAAAATTGTCATGGGTGGCGTGTTGTCAAATTAACACTTACATTGCGCATTAAAATGATGCGCAATACAAGTGAGAGTCATATTAAAATGGTCAAATAATGTAGCATTGTATTGTCAAATCAAGCCTTTATGTGTCATAGATTCCTGAAATTGTCATGAATGGCGTGTTGTCAAATCAACACTTACATTGCGCCTTAAAATGGTGCGCAATACAAGTGAGGGTCATATTAAAATGGTCAAATAATGTAGCATTATTTTGTCAAATCAAGCCTTTATGTGTCATAGATTCCTGAAATTGTCATGCGTGGCGTGTTGTCAAATCAACACTTACATTACACATTAAAATGGTGCGCAACACAAGTTAGAGTCATATTAAAACGGTCAAATAATGTAGCATTATTTTGTCAAATCAAGCCTTTATGTGTCAGAGATTCCTGAAATTGTTATGCGTGGCGTGTTGTCAAATTAACACTTACATTGCGCATTAAAATGATGCACAATACAAGTGAGAGTCATATTAAAATGGTCAAATAACGTAGCATGGTATTATCAAATCAAGCATTTATGTGTCATAGATTCCTGAAATTGTCATGCGTGGCGTGTTGTCAAATCAACACTTACATTACACATTGAAATGGTGCGCAATACAAGTGAGAGTCATATTAAAACGGTCGAATAACGTAGCATTGTATTGTCAAAGGGGTTTTTTG
>NW_026719155.1:0-15693 GCF_029784015.1 Lycium ferocissimum | reverse complement strand
GAAAAATTTTCATTGCGTGCGCGTGTTTTGTTTTGTGGGCCCAAAGATGGTGTGTGGGTTACGAGAGTCTGCGGGTTCGCTCGGCCCTAAGTAAGGGTCGGGTGCCCGTCATGCCCTATCGGAAATTGGGGTGTGACATCATCTCCTTATATTAATTAGTCATGTGACTTAATCACATGACTAATTTCTCATGGGTTTGGGCCAACATGGCCGGCCACCCCTAACACCTTGGGCCTCATTTTCCTTATTTTTTTTCAAACCCAATTCATCATGGATCATCTTTCGCAAATTCCCGAAACAAATTTTCAAAATTCCAAGCTTGCCCTTAGGCCTTCTCCGATGTTTCCGCATCCATATTTCCACAAGTAACATCATACACACCCAATGATATCAAAATATGACCTTATTCTTACAAGTCGCCATCTTTTCCAAGTTTCCCGAATGTGCAAAAATACGGGATATAACAATTAATATCAACTGAATAATTTGGATAACAATTAAAGTATACCGAGCCATTAGCGAGGTTACTTTGTAATACTCCTAATAATGAATCTTCAAAGTTTAATAATCTATCATCTCTTAATAAGAGACATAAGGGCGTATCTAAACCTAATGCAGCAAGAGGTTTGACCGCAACTTGGACAAGTCCTATGTGCAAGAAATTAAAATTTCTTTGATATCTTTTAATATCTTGAACTTGTAATAATTTAATAGTTTCTAAAGAACTATTGATGGCTATAGTAGATTCACAAGTTTTGATATTGTAACTTTTTACAAAATCAAACTTTCCTGTATTATAGATTGATCGGAATGGTTCCTTTGGAATATTCCAATTTTGTAAATCATTTTCTACTTTAGCTATCTTAGTAGCTATAGCTGATAAATTGTTACTATTTATTATTTCTTGTTTATCTGAAGAGATAGCTGTATATTACAGCTATCTCTTTTGTATTGATTTTGCTATTGATCTATTACCAGACACTCAGCCAATATCTATTCCTCCTTATAGGATGGCACCTGCGGATTTGAAGGAATTGAAGGAGCAGTTGAAAGATTTTCTTGAGAAGGGCTTTATCAGGCCTAGTACATCACTGTGGGGAGCGCCGGTACTAGTTGTAAGAAAGAAGGATGGCTCCTTGCGAATGTGTATCGATGATAGGCAATTGAATAAAGTGACTGTAAAGAATAAGTATCCGCTCCCAAGGATTGATGATTTGTTTGATCGGGCCAAGGCGCCAAGTATTTCTCGAAGATAGACTTGAGGTCGATACCACCAGTCGGGGGAAGAAGACATTCCGAAGACAAAGATTCCGACTAGATATGGCCATTATAAATTCCGTGTTATGTCGTTAAGCTAACTAATGCCCCACCCATATTCATGAATTTGATGAATCGTGTATTCGGTGCCCTTTTCTAGATTTGTTCGTAATTACTTTTATAGATGATATTTTGGTTTATTCGCCGTCGAGGCCGATCATACGCAAATATCAAGGACGGTGTGGAATTCTTCGAGGTAAAAAGTGGTATGCTAAGTTTTCTAAGTGTGAGTTCTGGTTGAACTCTGTGGCTTTTCTGGGTCACATTATTTCAGAAGAAGGTGTTAGAGTGGATGCTCAGAAGATTGAGGCTGTGAAGAATTGGCCAAGGCCCACGACACCAACGGAGATACATAATTTCTTGGGCTTGGCATGTTACTATAGAAGGTTTGTAGAAGGACTTTCCTCTCTTTCGGCCCTATTGACCAAATTGACTCAGAAATCAGCTATGTTCCAATGGCCAGATGCTTGTGAGCAGAGTTTTCAGACGTTGAAAGATAAGCTTACTTCAACACAAGTTTTGACTCTTCTAGAAGGAACAGATGGCTATGTGGTATATTGTGATGCTTCAGGTGTTGGATTGGGCTGTGTATTGATGCAGTATGGTAAGGTTGTCGCTTATGCTTCTAGGCAATTGAAGAAGCACGAGAAGAATTGTCCAGCCCATGATCTGGAGTTAGCGGCAGTGATTCATGCCTTGAAGATATGGAGGCACCATTTATATGGTATCCATGTTGATATCTATACTGATCATAAGAGTCTCCAGTACATCTTTACACAGAAGGATTTGAACTTGCGTCAGAGGCGATGGTTGGAGAGGTTAAAAGACTATGATGTGGACATTCTATATCATCCCGCAGATGTTCTGCATGATCGGCCTCTGACGGAGAATAAACCAAAATATCATCTATAAACAGAATTACGAACAAATCTAGAAAGGGCCTGAATACACGATTCATCAAATTCATGAATATGGCTGGGGCATTAGTTAGCTTAACGACATAACACGGAATTTATAATGGCCATATCTAGTCCCAATACTCTTCGAATGTCTTCTTCATTTACCCTGACCTGGTGGTATCCTGACCTCAAGTCTATCTTCGAGAAATACTTGGCGCCTTGCAACTGATCAAACAAATTATCAATCCTTGGGAGCGGATACTTATTCTTTACAGTCACTTTATTCAATTGCCTATCATCGATACACATTCGCAAGGAGCCATCCTTCTTTCTTACAAATAGTACCGGTGCTCCCCACAGCGATGTACTAGGCCTGATAAAGCCCTTCTCAAGCAAATCTTTCAACTGCTCCTTCAATTCCTTCAAATCCGCAGGTGCCATCCTATAAGGAGGAATAGATATTGGCTGAGTGTCTGGTAATAGATCAATAGCAAAATCAATCTCCTTCTCTGGGGGAATTCCTGGAAGCTCATCCGGAAAAACTTCTGGGAACTCATTAACCATAGGGACGTACTGAAGAGTCGGCGACTCCGCTTGCACATCTTGAACTCGAACTAGATGAAAAATATACCCTTTTCTGATCATCCTCTCTGCCTTAAGGTAGGAAATAAACCTACCTCTAGGCGAAGCAGCATTGCCCTTCCATTCTAGGACTGGCTCGCCTAGAAACTGAAATCGAACCATCTTTGCTCTACAATCAACATTATCATAACAAGAAGCTAACCAGTCCGTGCCCATAATAACCTCAAAATCAATCATATCTAACTCAATCAAATCTGCTACGGTGTGGCGGTCACAAACTATAACAACACAGTCCCGGTATACTCGCCTAGCTATAACTGGGTCACCGGCTGGCATAGACACCTCGAAAGGTTTGATTAACTCAGGCTCTACCCCAAACTTGCCAGCAACAAATGGTGTAACATATGATAAAGTGGAACGTGGATTAATCAGTACATAAACATCATGGGAGGAAACCGATAATATACCTGTGACAATATCAGGAGACGTCTCGTGGTCCTGTCTACCAGCCAATGCATATACGCGGTCCTAGCTACCAGTCGAGCTGGATGCTCCACTCCTCCCTCTACCTCGCCCTGCTGGCTGCTGAAAAACTTGCCCTGAAGGGTGTACTCGGAAGAAAAGCCGCCCCGCACCGTAGGTCGAACCATACCTGTACCAATCCTCATCGGGTACTCCCTCACCCTGTGGCCAAGCTGGCCACAAGCATAACAACCATTCGATCCCCGGTCCGACACGATCGACGTGTAACTTGCCACACTGGGCACATCGCGGCAAAAGGGGTCTCATTTGGCCTGACTCTCTAGTCCGTACCGAGAGCCTCGATGCTCGAACTACGGCTCGCTCCGGAATAAGAAGACCGGTCACCTCTCGACACCGGAAACTACGGTGATGCACTCCCCCGCTCGAATGGAAAGGATATCGGGGATGCTCGATGTTCGTTCTCCTCTAAACTGACCCCCAATATCAAAAGATCTGGACGTCTTACTGTCACGACCCGAACTACGGGCCGTGACAGAAGTGGTATCGTGAGCGAGCTTCCCCAGGAAGTGTCTACGAGCCGTGTCTAGTAGAGTCTTGTTTATGGTGTGTTGCGCGCCACGCTAATAAGCAAGAGGCTATAGGGCATTTAGGAAAAATGACCATCTTTCTTCATATGAAATCGTGCGGTAGAGCCGAGTATAAGATTTAAATCCTTCCTAATGAGTATGTTGTGATTTCAGAAATGCCGCCAAAAGGAAAAGCTAAAGCTAGCCCGAAGGGCAAAGTTACTATGAAAAGGCGGGCGGAAAGAGAGCCGCCCATGAATGAAAATGAGGATGAATTGCATAATGAGGCTTTATCTAGTGCCTCCACTACTCCGCCTATTACGGAAGAGCAAGAAGGGGCTCTCCTATGCCTCCAGTTCTCCACCGGCTACATCGGGTCAACAAGTGATCGAGGTTATTAATTTATTGACACAGTTGGTTACCGCTTAGGCACAAAGGCAAAATACGAGCCCAAGTGATCGTTCAGCTAATACAAGAGCCCGTGACTTCATGAGCCTAAATCCTCCGAAATTCTTTGGGTCAAAACCAGATGAAGACCCACAAGGTTTTATTGATGAAATGCTAAGAACATTGCGGATTATTCATGCTTTCGAGACTGAATCAGTGGAGTTAGCATTATATAGACTCTGAGATGTGGCGTTATTATGGTACAACAATTGGATAGCGTCAAGGCAAGAGAATGCGCCTCCTCCTGTGTGGCAAGAATTTGTTGATGCATTCCTTCGTCATTATTTGCCGCCCGAGGTCCACCGAGCTAGAGCGGATAGATTTCTGAATTTGAAGCAAGGTAATATGAGCGCCCGGGAGTATAGCCTTCAATTTAATTCTTTGGCTAGATATGCTCCTACTATGGTAGCCGACATGGGCGACAGGGTGCACAGATTTGTGAGTGGCTTAGGGCCACATTTATTCAAAGACTGCTTGACGGCTTCATTGCAAGACGGGATGGATATTTTCCACATTCAAGCCCATGCCCAAAATCTTGAAGGGCAACAACCTCCGCAAAGAGGTGATCGTGATGTTGATAGAGGGCAAAGCAAAAGGGCCAGATCTATGGGGGCAGGTAGCGATTTTAGAGGGGGATCACGACAGACATATTCCAGGCACTCAGGCCAGTCAGTGACGAGTGCACCTCCCCGGTTTACAGGCAGAGGATCTGATCGCTCTTTTCGTTCTGGACAGGGCCGAGTTCGAGGGCCCCGTGTTCTCGCCTGGAGGAGATTACGATGAGGAGACCTCCGGTACGCGATGCAGCCGGTGTGGTAGATTACATTCCGGACAAGTGCCGCCGTGGGTCGAAGCTTGTTATGCTTGTAGTCAGGTGGGGCATATGATTAGAGATTGCCCGTCGATGATCGGCAGAGCTAGGACTCAGCCCACAGGATCGGCAGCAAGGTCCTCTTCAGCACGCCCTACAGGGCAAACTCCCCGTACTCCGGCGGGCCGAGGTGGTAGAGGGTGGGGGAGCATCTACTTCAAAAAAGCCACACAGCACCGCTTATATGCTTTAGCCGGACGACAAGATCTTGAGTCGTCTCCAGATGTGGTCACAGGTATATTGACTGTGTTTTCTCATGATGTATATGCATTGATAGATCCGGGTTCCACGTTATCATATATTACTCCCTATGTCGCTAATCGTATTGGGGTAAAACCCGAGCCAATTAAACCCTTTGAGGTGTCTACGCCGGTCGGTGATCCCGTGATAGCTAAACAAGTGTATCAAGATTGTATAATTGTGATATGCGATCGCCAAACCAAAGCTGATTTAGTGGAGCTATAAATGCTAGATTTCGATGTTATAATGGGTATGGATTGGTTGGCCTCATACAATGGTAATGTCGATTGTCGAATGAAATTAGTTCGATTCTAATTTTCGGGAGAGCCCGTGCTTGAATGGAAGGGTAATATGGCAACTCCAAGAGGTAGGTTTATTTCCTACCTTAAGGCAAGAAAGATGATAGCAAAGGGCTATATTTATCATTTAGTCCGAGTTCACGACACCGAGGCAACATCGCCAACTTTTCCATCCGTTCCGGTAGTGAATGAGTTTCCGGATGTATTTCCAGATGAACTTCCAGGCCTTCCTCCAGAAAGGGAGATTGACTTCGCCATTGATGTGTTGCCAGATACCAAGCCTATTTCTATCCCTCCTTATCGAATGGCTCCGGCAGAATTGAAAGAGTTAAAGGCACAATTGAAAGATTTGCTCGAAAGGGGATTCATTAGACCCAGTTCATCACCGTAGGGGGCACCCGTATTATTTGTGAAAAAGAAAGATAGCTCCCTACGAATGTGTATTGATTATAGACAGCTGAATAAGGTGACGATAAAGAACAAGTATCCTCTTCCAATAATTGATAATTTATTTGATCAACTACAAGGTGCCAAATGGTTTTCCAAAATAGATTTGAGGTCGGGTTATCATCAAGTGAGAGTTAGAGAAGAAGATATTCCTAAGACAGCTTTTAGAACAAGATATGGCCATTATGAATTCCGAGTGATGTCGTTTGGGCTAACTAATGCCCCAACAGTGTTTATGAATTTGATGAATAATGATTCAGGCCTCTCTTGGATTTGTTTGTGATAGTATTCATTGATGATATTTTAGTGTATTCTCGCACAGAATCGGAGCATGCAGATCACCTACGTATTGTTCTTGGAATTCTCCGTACTTGGGAGTTGTATGCAAAATTTTCAAACTGTGAGTTTTGGCTAAATTCTGTGACATTCTTGGGCCATGTTATTTCAGATGATAGCATTAGAGTTGATACTCAGAAAATAGAGGCTGTGAAGACTTGGCCAAGGCCTACGACGCCTACGAGTTTTGTAGTTTTCGGGTTTGGCGTGTGTTATTATAGGAGATTCGTAGAGCGCTTTTCATCTATTTCAGCCCCATTGACGAAGTTAACCCAGAATCAACAAAATTTCAGTGGAATGACGCTTGTGAGCGTAGCTTCCAAGAGTTGAAGGACAAATTAACCTCAGCTCCAGTCCTAACGCTTCCAGAAGGGCCGGATGGCTTTGTTGTGCATTGTGATACTTCCGGTGTTGGGCTAGGATGTGTATTGATGCAGCATGGAAAAGTCATTGCTTATGCTTCAAGACAACTGCGAAAGCATGAAAAGAACTACCCAACTCACGACCTTGAATTAGCTGCAGTTATTCATGCCTTGAAAATGTGGAGACATTATTTGTATGGCGTACATGTCGACATCTATACAGATCATAAGAGCCTCCAATATATTTTCAAACAGAAGGAGTTAAATCTGCGGCAGCGGCGGTGGTTAGAACTATTGAAAGACTACGATGTGGATATCTTATACCATCCCGGAAAGGCAAATGTAGTAGCGGATGCGCTTAGTCACCGATCTATGGGTAGCCTATGTGAAGTGCCTTTGGAGAAGAAAGAAATGATTCATGAACTCCACCAACTAGCTAACCTCGGAGTGCGCATGATTGATTCAGGCGATGCAGGAGTCAGTGTTAACAATCCCACAGTTTCATCCTTGGATGTGAAAATAAAAGAGCGTCAATACGAGGATCCTAAATTTAAGTATTATAAAGGTGTGAAATTTCCAAAAGAAAAGTCACCATTTGAAGTCTTGGTAGATGGGGTTCTCAGGTATCAGAATAGGTTATGTGTTCCGGATGTGGCGGGACTACGCCGCCGAATTCTAGAAGAAGCTCATTATTCTCGGTATTCTATTCATCCTGGAACGACAAAGATGTACCATGATCTTAAATTGATGTATTGGTGGGATGGCATGAAAAGAGACATAGCAGAGTTTGTAGCCAAATGTCCGAATTGTCAGCAAGTAAAGGTAGAACATCAAAAGCCAGGAGGATTATTGCAAGCAATGGAAATTCCTACGTGGAAATGGGAAGTGATTAACATGGACTTTATTGTAGGATTGCCCCGCTCTCGAGGCAAGCATGATTCTATATGGGTGATTGTGGATAGATTGACAAAAGCAGCTCATTTTCTCCCAGTCAGGACTACATATTCAGTTGAAGATTATGCAAGGTTATATCTTAAGGAGATTGTAAGGCTTCACGGTATTCCAATATCTATCATCACGGCACGGGAGCACAATTTACAAAAGTTCGGAAATCCTTCCAAGAAGGTCTAGGTACCCAAGTAAGGCTCAAGACGGCATTTCATCCGCAAACTGACGGACAAGCCGAGCGTACTATACAGACCTTGGAGGATATGTTAAGGGCATGTGTTTTAGATTTTGGTGGTAGTTGGGATGACCACTTACCCCTAATTGAATTTGCCTACAACAATAGCTACCATTCTAGTATCCAAATGGCTCCGTATGAAGCGCTATATGGAAGGAAATGTAGATCTCCAATTGGATGGTTTGATGTCGGAGAAGTGCAATTGATAGGCCCCGAGCTGATTCAGCAAGCAGTAGAAAAAGTCAAGGTGATACGAGATCGATTGTCGACAGCCCAAAGTCGCAAAAAATCTTATGCGGATAACCGCCGGCGAAATATAGAATTTTGAGTTAATGATTGGGTGTTCTTGAAGGTATCACTGATGAAAGGGGTGATGAGATTTGGCAATAAAGGAAAGTTAAGTCCTCGATGCATTGGACCCTACAAAATCATTCGCAAAGTGGGTCAAGTAGCCTACGAATTAGAGTTGCCTTCCGAGCTTGAATTAGTTCATCCAGTATTTCATGTTTCAATGCTCCGCAAATGTGTGGGAGATCCCACAGAGATTGTGCCAAAAGATGATGTTCAGATTACAAAAAAGCTAGCTTATGAAGAAGTGCCTATTGCCATACTAGACAGGCAAGTACGAAGACTTCAGAACAAGGAAATAGCTTCAGTGAAAGTCTTATGGCGAAATAACAATCGGGAAGAGATGACTTGGGAAACGGAAGAGAAGTTGAAGTCCACATACCCGCATTTATTTCAGCCCTCAGGAGAAATCTATGATGAAACTTCGAAATGATAAGGTATGTATGCTTTATTTTTATGTATACGGGTCGTGTGTGACCAACCTATATTGCTATTGTGTTGTGGCCCTGTGAGGAAATGATATTATGGGTTGTTGTGACAGGACGGTAGTGCCATATTACAGGGGAAACTCTGGCGAAATTTTTCTAGAATCCCCGACGACTTAACATTCGGGGACGAATGTTCCAAAAGGGGGGAAGAATGTTACACCTTAGAAAATTCCCCGTTAGCGTACAGTGAATAGACTCACGAAAGAAATGATGTATACGAGGTTTGGGATAAGCAAGAGATAGTAATTGACGATCCTAATTAAGATTTCCAAAGGCATCCGAGTTAAGGAAAGAAAGTTGTTAAGAGAAGCGAGTCATATGTTGAGTATCGGATAAGAATTATGAGTATTAAGTTAATGATGTCTTAATGAGCCTTTGAGGAAGAGTTATAACATCCCTTAGAATGGTATTGATGTAAGGAACAAGTGTTAAGAAGGTTCCATAAGGATCGAAGATCAAACGAGTCGACGAAACAACTCTCGGAAAATCAAGCAAACATACGGCGGATCTACGGACCGTATGTCCAAAATGGCCGTAGATCCAGCCCAGCAAGTCATATTTCACCGGACCAAATATACGGTCCAACATACGGTCAGTAGATTTTATACGGATCGTATGTTGGTCCGTATATTTCCAACGGGACTGAAGTGTATTTTATATAAGGGACCATTTTTCATTTCATTTTCATTTCACACTTCACCTCTACACTTCAAGACTTCTCTTTTCATCCATAAGAAAACAAGAGAAAGCAAAGATCAACAACAAGAAATAAGGTGAATCAAGTGAAGGAAACCCATTAAAAGTCATCCAAGTCAAGAAATCCCAAGAGAGATAAAATAGGGTTTTGGTGCTAAGGGTGAATCACCATTCCAAGCTTATTCCTCTATCATCTAAGGTAAGTTTCATGATGTTTACATGTTGTTTGAAGTATTTATAAGTTGAAACACATGGATTGTAGAAGTGTATAGCAAATGGGTCATCAAATGTGTGAATTGTATTACTAGTGAGTTGTAGTTGAATTGAATCATGGAAATGGATATGTTGATGTTATAAATACGTTGTAAATGATCTATAGAACATGAAATAAGTATTGGATATGAAAGAATACGACGAGGGACTTCTAGTCATGAATATGGAGAATTGAAGTAGAATTGTGAAATGCGAATTATGTAAATGAATGACGATTGTTGTTAGCGATATTGTGATGGTTGTTATGAATGTTGGGAGTTGATATGGAATATGGCGGAAAGTAGTATAAACAAAGGAAATGCTGCCCAAATTTCTCTAGCTCTAGTAAGTACGTTTTCATGAGTAGTTAGCTAATGACGATACGAATTCTCTTGAAGGTATAAACAAGTGCACTCTAGGAGAACGAGCAAACGATAGAACGGTAAACGACAAAGGTATGTGAGGCTAGTCCTTTCTTTCTAAGGCATGAGTCCTATGGCATGAATTTCCTCTTGCATTATGAATGTTCCATCTTCAAGAAGACTATGAGTCATTGTTCATGAATAGCCATACGAGATAAGAGATATGCTACGATGACGATAATGATAATGATGAGCTTAAACCTAGAGATGCTATAGCCTATGATGTGATGTTCCAACTAAGCTAATGAAGTCATATGAAATCTATTGATGTCAATCCCTACATACACTCACCTTATGTTTGTTCCTTCAAGGTGAGGCAGAATACTTATGAATGCTCATAATGACATCGGGGGTCCACGACCTTACGTCACCCCGACAAAGCATGATTATCTATGAGTCTCTATGCATGTATTGCTAGAAGTATGTTATGATATGTATATTATGATAAGCATGTATGATAAATGTATTATGATGAGCATATGATGATAGTACACCGCGCCTATATGGTCGGGCAGTCACCGCCAAGGCGGGCAGCTATACACCATGGCCAAATGGCATGGGCAGACACCACTAGTGGGCGGCATGAGATGATACCCCGGACGCGGGAGGCCTGGACGCAGGCTAATGCTATTGCTAATGTTGCTGATTATCACACCGCACCTATATGGTCGGGCAGCTTATACATTTATGCACATATGATATGATGATGAGTATGAAAGTAAGCCAGCATGCATTACTTCCTTTATGATTCAGTCAGTTACAAATTGCTCCTCATTGATGCCTCCTTACTTTATTGACATCTTATTATTGCTTATGCCTTACATACTCAGTACAATATTCGTACTGACGTCCTTTTCTTCGGACGCTGTGTTTATGCCCACAGTAGACAACAGGTGATCCGTACTCATAGGAGCTAGCACCGATTAGAGAGCACTCCATTTTCCTGAGGTGCCACGTATTATTCTTTTGGTACATATATATGTATATAGTCATGATTGGGCACGACGGGGTCCTGTCCCGTCCATATGTCTGGTACTCTAGTAGAGGCTCGTAGATACGCAGTGTGGGTAGCATGGTCCCATAGTTGTATGTGTATGCACGTATATATATATTTTGATAGCCGAAAGGGGCTTATGTTTATAAAAGTAATTATGTTGCAAATGATGATATATTTCTATGATCATGAGCATATAGCATGAATGAGAGCAGATAAGTAGCAGCATGAGTGGTGTTCGGTGGGTAGCCCCGGATACCCATCGCGGCCCGTAGTTCGGGTCGTGACACTTACCATGGCCCCGGTCACGATCACGATCTGTCCTCCTCTGGCGCTTGCGATCTCTAAATTCTGCGCATATGCCTTTATATAGGAGATATCCATGCCTGGCTGTAATGCGGCTGTCGTACAAGCATCGATCAAATGTGGCCCTAGACCAGCCACAAAACGATGAACTCTATCCTCCATCTCAGCCACTATGGCTGGAGCATATCTGGCCATAGAGTCGAAATACACGCAATACTCCTGGACACTCCCCCCCCCCCCCCCTCAATATGTAGGAATCTATCTGCTCGGGCCCGCCTGACCTCAGGAGGTAAATAATGGCGGATAAAAGCGTTTGAGAACTCTCTCCACACAGCTGGTGGGGCATTCTCTCCCCTAGATAACTCCCAAGTCTGATACCACTGTACTGCAACATCACGCAGCCTATACGAAGCCAACCCTACGGACTCTACCTCATCCGCATGCATAACTCTCAAAGTCCTCTGCATACCATCAATAAAATCCTGAGGGTCCATATTCTGCTTTACCATGGAAAACTCTGGAGGACCTAACCCAAGGAAGGACTTAACCCTCGAACTACCAGTCCCATCTGGCGGTCAACACCAACTCCCTGCCGCTGAGCCTGGGCAGCTACTAATCTGGTCAACAACTGTACGACATCCCGCACATCCTGGCCCGGTGCATTCGGCTGAGGAACTGGGCAGGGGCTCGAGGTGGTGTATGTGATGTCTCAGACGGCCCCTCACTCTAAATCTCATCCTGGGCTCTCGTGGCCCGTCGAGTATGACTAGTGGCCTCACCCGTGGCTTTCATGCCCTTCTGGGTGGCTGTAGCTTTCTTGGGAGGCATCACTGAAATCATAACAGTTCAACAGAAAGCGAACGCCTAACACATGGCTCTATCGCACAATCTAGGAGGGAAAGAATGACATCATCCTAAATGTCCTGTAGCCTCCTGTTTATAAGTGTGGTGCACAATACGCCCATAAACAAGACTCTACTAGACACGGTCTGTAGACAACCCTAGGACGAAACTGCTCTGATACCACTTCTATCACGACCCAAACCGATGAGCCGTGACGAGGGGTCTGACCTCTAGCGACCAAACACCTCTATACTCGTATCTGAAATATACTGAACATCAAAGGCCCATGAATGGTACAACTAATCTCATAAGAGGAAACATCAGAACTCTGTACAATCTGTATACATATATACACAATCATGCGAAATAACAGTGCAAGCCAACTAGGTTGCTACATATACTGTACACAAAAGAATAGAAGCCAATAAGGCTACATCGTCTGACTAATACATACAACTCTCTACAGACCTATACTGGAATAAAAGCGGTAGAAAGGTCGGGACAAGGCCCTGTCATACCCATATGCAAACACATCTCAAAGGGGCATACCAAAACTGACTGTGGCTCCTGATCGAATGGAGCGTACTGACCACTGCTAGATATAGAGGTCCTACTGAGCCGGACCACCTGTCTTTCTCCCTGTACCTGAGGGCGTGAACGCAGCCCCCCGAGCAATGGGGAGTCAGTACGGATAATGTACTGAGCCTGTAAAGCATAAGAACAACATCATATATATATATATATATATATACACATGGGAATCATGAATAAGATCTGAACTCATAAGCTGAAATGACTGACTGCATGTACTTGTATGAACTAATATCTGTATGAATCTGTATATCTAACAATGCCTCTGTGGGCTCATAAAACGCATGCTCATGCCTATCAATGAAGGTCATGCATCTACATATATGCGCGTATATAACGCCTGTTTCTTTTCTCATATCGTATCGGCCTCTCTGCGGCCATCATCATATTCATTGCTGCGATACTTGCAGCCTGATTCTCATATCATCATATTAGTACACCAGCTGATCAGGTGGTAACGCGTATATAACGCCTGCTCCTTTCCATACCCCATATACATATAATCCTTGTGTATATAACGCCTTCTGGTCACGGGTCAACACACACACACATATATATATATAAATGAATGTAATGCATGAATAACTGTATACATAAAACTGGACCCATGAACAGAAGGAATAATCGTAAAGGGGTACATGAACATCAAAGACTGTAATACTCCTAATACTTCTAAGAGTAGAGTAATGTGGACTCGCTTACTCGCTTATTGGATCGTATCATAGGATCATGCTAAAAGAAGAAAAGACTCGCTTAACATACCTCGACGTATATCAAATTGACCAACTCCTACTTCTTGACTTGTAAATCTACAATTAAGACAACATAGACCTTCATTAGACTAGGTACTTCAATTGCTAGCCCCCTTTTGATGCATGGAGGGCTTAACGAATCATGAACAACATTTCTCTCATAAGCTTAACAACTCTTCAACATCTAATTCGATCCCACATAACCTATAATACTCACATCAACAATGACAACACACACACACATATATAAATATATATATATATATATATATATATATATATATATATATACGTAAAACCATTTCCAATCATCTCTTAAAACAACCCTATATCACTACATTCCTCTTCATCAACTTAACACTTCCACAGTTACCTTCTCTTCACTTAGAATCATTAAAACTCTTGATACTCAACTTAAATACAAAGGTAGAAATCATTTACATACCTTGAGGGGTCAAGAATCACTCTAACTTCAACTCCTTAAACTACACTCTTGAAGAAACCATAGAAGCAACCTTTCTTCTTCGCCACCTCGGGTTTATGGGGTCCGGGTCTCGTCAAATCTTCACTAATACGATGAAATAAATTGGAAGAGAATATTTTAGGGTTTTCTGATTTTTGTAAAGAGGAAAGTGTGAAATTAAGTCGTGACCCACATATTTATACTTGGAAGCCAAAAGGCTACAGCGGTCCGGTTCGAGGAGCGTGTCGGCCCCCCGTCGATGTGTCGACCTGCGCCTGCAGAATGCATGGCTGCGAAACCCTGTTGACGCCGCACAATGATGGCCCGTCGACAAGTTCGACGACTCATCGATCTTGACTGGTGTCCTGCAGGTTTTTCTTATTCAGTTCAGGTCGCTTCGATTCGATTCGTTCAATTTCTAATCCTGTAAATGACTAGGAATACCTGCTGGTACCATTTCACATGGGGCAAGACACTTTCTATCTCCAAAACTCAGGCTCGGGTCTCGATTCCCAAGGCATACTCAACTAGGAAATCATAAGTTCTACCACTACGAAAGTGAGGGGTGTAACAAAACCACACCTCGGGTGGCGAACCCGGCAATGGCCACTCTTCCTCCCGAATTGCTAGGCAATTACCACACTAGGTTCCATAGTGACTACCCTTCCTCCTTAGTAACTAGGCCAAACACAACAACATATTTCATGGCATAGAAGCCGAATCACAATTCACCGCAAGGTAGTCACATCAACAATTAGCATTAAGGTTCATTATGCCATTACAAAGATATATAATTTCATAGATAATCTTGGAAATGTTTCCACTTCTTTAAACAAGATTCCATTATCATAGTTCATTATAAAACATCAGTATCAACAATTAACCATCATTATTGATCATCTCTTATGGAAGAAAACGATTATGATTTCATATACGTATATAGAGGATAATACAATCAAGGTTTAATGTGGGTTTGTCCCCTCACGCACATCAACCACAATCAAAGCATGAAATAGAGTTCAAAAGCCTAAAAGGTTCACCTTTTTATTCAATAAAGAACTTTTAAAAGGAGATATACATTCAAAACAAGGTTTCCAAAAAAAGACATACAAATGACCTTTATAGTCAAAAATGATTTTTTTTTTAAAAGAGACATACCTTAAATACCGTTCATATATTCCAAACTTAACCTCTGCACTTCCAAGAGTCTACATCCAATTTGAAGATTGCACAACTAAGATTTACAAGTTTTTATCAATTTCGTAGCTACTGTTCATTGCTCAAAACGCACTGCTACGGACCTCCAAATCAGATCTCCACCATTAAAATTCAAGACCTATATGTGGTAAGCACTCAGTTAAAATTTGGCCTCGATCCAACGGTTAAATAAGTCGGAAACACCAATTAAAGCTGACTGGTCGCAGGGAATTCTACAACAAAAATACTAGGGTTTTGTCTTTACTAGAGTGCATCTAAATCAATCCTATTTCATGATTCTATTGACCA
>NW_026719154.1:0-29219 GCF_029784015.1 Lycium ferocissimum | reverse complement strand
TTCCCAGCTACCTTTTAGCATCCGGATGGCCGTACGAGGCTCGCACGGGGAAATCGGTCCATGGTGGTTCGATGTGGCGAAACTAAATTAATTGGCCCGGGTTTGGATCCTCAAGCGATTGATAAGGTGAGCGTATTCGGGAAAGATTATTAGCGGCCCAGAGTCGACAGAAGTCCTATGCAGATAATCGCCGGCGACATCTAGAGTTTCAGGTTGGTGATTGGGTATTCCTGAAAGTATCACCTATGAAGGGTGTTATGAGATTCGGCAAAAAGGGGAAGCTCAGTCCAAGATATATTGGGCCTTATCAGATTATCCGGAAGAATATGACATGGTTGCCTATGAATTAGAATCACGAGGTGACTTGGGGCTTGGTCGTCCGGTATTTCACGTTTCTATGCTTCGCAAATGCATTGGTGACCACTTTCAGAATATTTCCTATAGATGATATCCGGAGTCACGGAAGGGCTATCTTACGAGGAGCGACCTATAGCCATATTGGATCGTCGAGATAAGAAAGTTGCGGAATAAGGAGATGTATGCTTCCATTAGGTCTTTGACGTAGCGAAACAATAACCGGGAAGAAATGACCTGGGAAGGTAGGAAGCGAGATGAAGAAAAGTATCCTCACCTATTTCGGTGCACTGCTACTGCCCGAGTAATTTAAATTCCTTACTTGACTATGTTGATCAATAGACGTTATGTGTGGTGATAGCTATAAAAGAACTCCCAAAGAAATTGCTTATAAGACTTCGTAGGACGAGTTTAACATTCGAGGACGAATGTTTTAAAGGGGGGAGGATGTTATATCTGTATTTTGGACAACGGGACAATCAAGGTAACTACAATAAGTTAGGGACAAGACTATTAGGGCTACGAAGTAGAGACTTTTGTTTGTTTTAAAAGTATAGAGTGTGTAGGACTTTATTGGCATGGAAATATTAAAAACATTTGGGGTCAAATTCTCTATTTTTTGGAAAGTAATTAGTGGATGAAAAAGGAAAAAAATAAAAATAAGGGGCCATGTGGCGAAAACCCTTAGTGTGGGCCAAGGGCCACATGGATGGTTATAATATGTGATAAAAGATGACTAATAAGTCATCTTACTCACTTCAACACTTAGTGAAAAATCGAGAAACTTGGAGAAGAAAGAAATTATTCGGCCCATAGCTTGCAATTTGAAGACCAAGATTTAGCCATCAAAAAAATTATTTCTTCTAAACGAAACCACTAATTGAAGGGTCCTCGTTAATGTGGAGTTGTTGTTTAAGGCAATAGACTACTCGTTTTCGTTATTCACTGATATGACCCTACTAGGCACACCTCGCTTGAAGGCTCACATTGTGAACCGGGGCATGGAACTCCAGTCCATTCAAGGCTAGGAGGATGACCAAGGAGCGTTGGAGACCCACGGAGAGGCACACAAGCTGTCCCATAGGAAGGCCTATGAAGTATGGAAAGTAGCTTGGAGGGGAATGAAGAAGAAGACTACAAGAAAGAAGGCCAACGCTCAAAGTGGCTAGAGTCGCGAAAGGACGAGAAATGCAAATGTGGCTAGACGTGCAAGAAGAGGCCATGGATACAAAAGGTTCACAATTGCAATCTTGAGGCTTGGATGATGGCTATGTGTGCAAGGGAGCCTTTTCGGATTTCGAGCCAACATCTGAACTAGCGAGCAAGGCCGCTGCCTCGTGTGGCATTCTTGTAATAACTAGCCTAGCTCTTGGAGTCTCTTAGTATAAAAACTAGACTTAGTTATTTTCATCATTAGATTATGTTGAATGAAGAAACTCTTATTAGATATTGTAGATGGTAGTTGTAGATTAATATAGATTGTTTGGTTGGTTAACCAAGTGTTACTTCCTAGTTGTGAAGTGAATTGCTTATTTCCATCGAATTCAATGTTGCTCATTTGTGGAATCATTTGAGTCGTTTTTGATTCGAATTGTAGGTTCTAGGGTTTATGTAAATCCGATTGGAAGGGTTAAGGTTTAATATACCCTTTCTTGTCCATAGATTTCTTGCTCTTTGGTCAAGTATCTATCTCCATCATCTCTTCCCTTTTCTTCTTCCACCTTTATTTTGATTTTCTTGTTCTTTTGTTTTCTAGAGTTTCCCTAGGTTGAATCTTATCATTTGGTATCGAGAATAGGCTAAGTTGAGATTGTTCCACAGCGATTTCTAATCCTAGGTTCAAAATACGAAAATCACAAAAAAAAAAAAAAAATCGAAAATTCCAAAAAAAAAATTGAAAATTGTTTTGTGGTTCGATTTTGTTGTTTTAGAAGTTAGATTTGAGTTTGTTGTGGTGGAAAACATCTAGAAACGTAATTTGAAGCCATTTGGGTAAGGATTTGAAGTTTCCACCATTGAAGTTCCATCAAAGCTTGAAGAACTCAAAGTGGGTTTAGTTGATTTTTGGTGAAATTAAGCTGGTTCATATTGGGCTTTGTTGTCTAAGTGATAAGGAGCTTATATCTAGAAATTGGGGGGGGGAAACGAGTTGATTTGGACCCGCATTGGAGTTTTTAAGGTGTTCTTAAGAACATTGTTCATCTTTGTTCTTGGTGAAGAAGAAGATAAAAAGGAAAGTTAGATCCAAGAAATCCAAGTCAAAAATTGAAAAGTTGTTTTTCTACCCAAAAAAAAAAAGGAATTACTAGGTTGAGTGGGCCCAGAAACGTCATCAGATCCAAGAAATTCGATCCAAATTTCGAGACAATCGAGTTCATACAAGAAATCGCTGAAGTTGAGAATATTTGCAAATTACGGCCCAAATCGTACGGACCGTAATAAATCGTAAACTTCGATAATAAGGAGCTCATGGAATTTGGAACCTTATTAAATACGGCCGTAAAGCATAATACGGACCGTTCACAATAAGTATCTGCCGTAGGTCGTAAAAAGGCAACGGACCATTAAATTTGGGATCACGGCCACGAAGAATGAGCTCGGTAAATACGGTACCAGATTTTTTGAGTTTAAAAGATGCAGGCACGTTTTGGGCATCACTAAATGCGGACACGAAGTGAATTATGTACGGACCGTATTTTATCAAGTTCAATCATTAAACTTCAAGGCGACATTTCGTATTTCTAAGGTGCAAATCTTGTCTTAATTCATTTCAATTCCAAAAATTTTCTTGGGATTGCTTGTTGATTTTGTGTCCTAATCCTTTGGTAGGGAAAAAAAAAAAAAAAAAAAAAAAAAAAAAGTATAAATTTTAAAAAAATTTCATTATTTCAAATTGATGCATTGGATCAATTGGGCTTCGCGAACGTGTTTTCAAATTATCACCTAGGATCAAATTTTTATTTATTTTCCGATTTTAGCATTCCAATTTCTTGTGTCTCTCGACTAGTAACCATTTAGTAGTTGCTCCTACTTGTGTTTACTAGTTCTTGTGTCCATTTCTTTCGTCTTGCTAATTCCTTTCAAGCTCTTCTTCGTTTTATTTCGTCGAAACATTATTGGCTCTCGTCCGTTTGCTTTGAGTCGTCGTCATTCATCTAAACAAGAATCCATTCTGCCACAAAGGATAAACAACGTGTGAATTTGATTGGGCGAGCGATTCATCAACAACTTCGAAAGAGCACGGAGTGTGGTAAGGTTGAGAGTTCAATACGAGTGAAGTGAGGCTTTTATTACTAATCTTGTTTGCTAGTTTTGCGGTCATCATGTCTAACCAAGGTGATAGAGCATAGACGCGGTAGTGAAATTATGTCATCCATAGCAAGTTCATTGGCTATGATTATGAATCAAATCTCGGGCATGCAAACGGGTATGGAAGAGATGAGAGGAGAAATGAATGGGAAGTTGAAGGCTATGGATGAACGGATGGTGAGTATTGAGAAAGTTCAAATGGAGGGTTCGAGTAGAATGGGCACTCCCCGTTCTAGGAATGAAGGTGATGGGGATAAAACACAGAATGCCCTCCAAAGCCATTACTCGGGGACAAGCACGTGCCTTGTCTGAATCAGCCTTGTCCACCCAAAGGAATTCCACTACCCCGCTGACAACTAACTTTGCATCCCAAAACTCCACTTTCCAAAACACCAATCGACAAACCTATCCCCAAGTTTACCAACACAACCCGAATGAGGCAATCCCTCAAGCAACCTTTACAACAAACACCCCAAAACTCCGCTGAAATTCCAAACACAGTCCCTTTCCTAGCGAAACCAATACCAACGTCACTACCAATACCCCATGAATGAAGAGGAGTATGATGACTATCCACAAGGAAGGTGGTGGGATGATAGCCGGCAAGGAGGAGGCGTGGAGGAATGAATAACGAGGGGAGGGAGGAAGAGGAGGTTTTGAGAGGTTTTACGAGGCCGCTGACCACAAATCCCGAGGTCATGTAGACCTAGGGAGGGCCCAAGGTTATGAAGACCGATGGGGAAGATGGCAAGATAATGAGCGAAATTTGAACACCATCAAGGTGAACCTTCCTACATTCAAGGAGGTAGCAATCCGGAAGAATTCCTTCGAATGGAAATTACAAAGTGAGTAACGTCTTCCTCGCGAACAATGTTTCGAGGCCTTGAAGGCATAGTATGCCCTCACTCAATTTAGGGATACGCTTCTACTTGGTGGGAATCCAAGAAGTTACAAAGATCTCAACAACACATCTATGATCTCCCAACTTGGAACGACTTGATTAAGCTCGTGGAACAAGGTGGCTTCGTCCACGTACGAGATGCGCTCAAGGTTGTACATGTTGAAGTAAGGGTTAAAAAGCGTGGAAGCGTACTTTGATGAGTTTGAGGACTTGGATGAAGTCAAGATAGAAGAGCATGAGGAGTACACTATTATAAGGTTTGTAGCCAACTTGAATCGGGACATCTCTAAACCGATGAGGCTCGAGACTTATAATGATGTGAAGGGCATTCCATGATGCATCCAAGGTTGAGAAGCGGATCTAAAAGAGGAGGTCTTACAAAGACAAAAGCAAAATATCTTCAACTTGGAACCAAGGAAAGAGAAATGGAAGCGCAAATCCACTTGGGAGAAACCCCAAATCACTACTCCCCACTCCTCAAGCTAAGTTTGATTCAAGGCTAGAGGAGCGACCAAGCTTAGGAGGTAATAATGCTAAACCTAACTTCCCCTCGTCCATCTACCATTCAATGTTTCAAATGCCAAGGTAGAGGACATATTGCAAGTGAGGGTGTCCCAACCGGAGGACTATCACTATAGTGAGGACGGGTATCGAACCGATGATGAAAATGAGGGTGTGGTTGGTCATGATGAAGGAGAAAGTAGTGAGTGTGAGGGTGATTCCGAGAGTGAAGTTGAATTGAATTATGAGGAGGCTTTGAATCATGCTATTGTTGCTCGAAGATCCATGGAAGCTCTAGCTAGGGAAGAGAGTGACCAACGGAAGAACTTGTTTCATGCTAGAGTGTAAGATTTTGGACAAGGTTTGTTCCTTGATAATTGATGGTGGGAGTTGCACTAATGCGTTTGGCAATTCTTGGTTGAAAGTATGAAAGTTCCCACAAGAAAACACCTAGCCCCTACAAGCTACAATGGTTCAGAAAGTGGAGAAATGCGGGTGACCAAGCAAGCGATTATCCAATTAAGCATTGGAAGATATTCGGATGAAATTTTATGTGATGTGGTACCAATGCAAGCGTGCCATTTTTGCTTGGGAGACCTTGGCAATTTGATGTGGATGCTCAACCTGGTGGGCGGACCAACAAGTATTCTTTGTGGTCAAAAGGTAAAAAAAAGTATGTCCTTGCTCCATTGACTCCCCATGAAGTCCGTGAAGACTATAGAGTCGTGAAGGAGTTACGTGAAAAGATGAAAAATGAGGAAATGGTTGTGAGCGAAAAGGAGGCCTTAGTTGCTCAAGGAGGACAAGAGTTCGACCCAAGGAAGAGTAAGAAGTGTATGGTCGCTAGAGGAATGTTAGGAGGGAGGAAAGGTGTGGTGAAGAGAAAGACTTGGTGCCAAGTCAAGCTAACCCTCCCAACTTTTCTATTCCTTCTAGTTGTCTTGTTCCTTTTTTGTAGGTACTTATGTGGATGATCACCCCAAAGAGGACATGGACCCAAGTTTCCAAGTTCCTTTGGAGGGAGGCCAATACAAGGAACTTGACCAAATTGACAAAGGTGATGTGCTTAATGACAAAGAGGTAACAAAGCTAACCCTTACACTTTTAGCAAATGTGGATCACTTTGTGCTTGATGAACAATTGAGTAGAGGTCAAGTTTTGCCTTGTGATAGAATTAGTGACCCTTTGTTAATTGATGATGTCTCGGTGAAAAGTGCTTACACACTAGTTGATCCTTTTGATGACTATATTGGCTCTTCTTGCAAAGAGTAAATTGTGTCCATCTAGTGGTAGCACTTGTGTTGATATTGATCCTTTTGAGAGTGAACTTGCTTATTTTGGATGTGATCTTGTGATTGGGCATACTCTCTTCAAGGATGGTAATTTGCTTGATAGAGATATAGTGGATGATTGTGAAATGCTGATCTTGTGTTTTGTGATGTTGAAAATGAATCCATTCTTTGGAATCACAAAGTCACCAAATTCCACTATGGTATGATGATCCGTTTTCTTGGTGAGGAAAACCTACTTTTGAGGGAATGTGACTTGGTAACTAAAATGAATTACTTTGAAAAGGAGGGTAAAACTTGGCTACAAATTGCTAGCAATACCTTGTGTGATACCTTTCCTTATGAGCTCTTTGCTTATAAAACCCTTTGTATGTTGTTGCTTAAGTGTATGATGGGTTTTCAGAGGGATGTGTGAGACCATGTGTCAGAAATATCTTTGTTTATGACCCCAGTTAGTGTCTTCTTGGTATGTCTTGGTAGTGAAACCATTGTTTGAGGAGACTAGTGTAGAGGGTTGGGCTACAGGTTGGAATGACCTTACACTTAGTCAAAATGAAGGTAGAACTTGCTTGGGGAGTGAGTTACTTCTTGAATTTTGGGGAATTCACCTTGTTGAAATCCCATTGTATGCACTCTCTATGCATGATTACTATTGATGTGTGGTTGTACCACAAATTTGTTCATCATTGGCATGATTATGTGGTTATTATTGAGTGTGCTAACCCTCAATCTTTGAGGGGAGTATGTTGTCTTCCATCTTCCTTTGGCTTTTGCAAGGTTCGGATTCGAGGAGAATCCTTTTCAAGAAGGAGGATGATATGACCTCACAGAGCACACCTCGCTTGAAGGCTCATTGAAGACCGGGGCGTGGAACTCCAATCCATTCAAGCTAGGAGGATGACCAATGGAGCATTGGAGACCCGTGGAGAAGCACACAAGCCCCGCTAGGAAGGCTGCTGGTATGGAAAGTAGCTTGGAGGGGAATGAAGAAGAAGCTGCAAGAAAGAAGGCCAACCTCCAAGTGGCTAGAGTCGCAAAGGGACGGAGAATGCAAATGTGGCTAGACGTGCAAAGAAGGGCCATGGATACAAAAGGTTCACGGTTGCAATCTTGCGGCTTGGATGATGGCTATGTGTGCAAGGGAGCCTTTTCGGTTCAAGCCGACGTCCGACTAGCCAAATAGGGCCACACCATTAATGTATGTTCTTGTAATAACTAGCCTAGCTCTTAAGTCTCTTAGTATAAAACTAGACTTAGTTATTTTCATCATTAGATTATGTTGAATGAAGAAGAAACTCTTATTAGAGATTGTAGATGGTAGTTGTAAATTAATGTAGATTGTTTGGTTGGTTAACCAAGTGTTACTTCTAGTTGTGAAGTGAATGCTTATTTCCATCTCGAATTCAATGTTGCTCATTTGTGGAATCATTTGAGTCGTTTTGTTGATTCGAATTGCTTAGGTTCTAGGGTTTGTAAATCCGATTGGAAGGGTTAGGGTTTAATATGCTGCTTTCTTGTCCATAGATTTCTTGCTCTTCTTCCACCTTTATATCTATCCTCTATCCTTTTTCTAGAGTTTCCCTAGGTTTCTTCCACCTTTAGTTTTGATTTTCTTGTTCTTTTGTTTTTAGATGCTTTTCCCTAGGTTGAATCGTAAAACAAAAAAAAAAAAAAGGAAAATAAGTGACCATGTGACACCTTGGGCAAGTTGTGAAGTTGTGAAGAAAGGTAAGTTCTAATCTTGTTTTTATGAGTTATGGAAGGTTTATGTGTGTTGTAGTATGTCAAAATGGATGAAATTCATGAAGTTGGCCATGTGGAAGTTGGGCCGTGTACATGGTGTTTGGTCGTGTGTGTGTGTGTGTGTTGTGTTAAAAGTAATGAATTAATTCTAGTTAGCATGTTTTGATTGTTGTATGCTAGAATGAAGAGAAGAATGAAAATCATGAAGTTAGTATAAGTAGGGGTGTTGGTTGTAGTATAGAGGGTGTTGTTTGTTGTAGTGTGAATAGGGTCATCCATATGTGTGTGTATGAGAATGAACAAATGTTAGTTAGTATTCTAGTTGTCGTCGTTATGGATTCTATGAGGATGAAAATGCAAGTTTAATGATTCAAATTGATGTTGTAATGGTTACGGGCTGATTTGGAAGTTAATGTGCTTTTGATGTAATTTTTATAATTATGAGAATGACATTGTTAATGTGTGTGATTATTGGTGTAATTCATGAACTTGCGAGAAAGAAATGTTTGTTGTGTTATTCTCGGGTTTGGGGAGGAATTCGGGTGAGTTGGAGTGTGGTTTGGGTTGTTTGGAAAATTGTGTGAATTGTTTAAAGCGTTCTTGACTATGGTTTGAATGGTTTTGAATTAGTAATCGAATGTATAAACGTTGATATTGGTTTGAATATAAGTAGTTGAAGTGAGTATACAGGAATGTTGATGAATTGCGTAGAAAAGAGTTGTTAATGTTAGAATGTATTTCGAATTGATTATTGATGTTGTGGTTTGGTTGTTGGTATTGTTGTTGTTGAATTTGGTCGAGTTGAATTCTCGGGGTGTTGTATTTATAGGGAAATCTTTGCCCAATTTGTAGAATTTGGTGTTCGTTTAGAATTGAATGCCTAAATACTTATAGCTAATGTTTGATATATTGACGTTATGTAGATCTTGGAGTGCCGAGACTTGAGGCTTGGATTAGCTTGAGAGCGGAGACGAGGTATATGAAGCCTAGCCTTTCGTTCTTTTGGCATGTCCTAGTGTTAAGTAGGCTGTGACACGAGCCTCGGGGTAACTCCACTCTTGAGATCCGAGCTTATATACGTATCTTATTTGCCACAAGATTTAATTTCTTAATGTAGCCTAACTAGGTCACTTATGTTTTCATTTGTATGGATTTCAAAAGTTATGTAAAGAATTTTTATTCCTAAAGATTAAAAACTACGAACGTCCATAACTTCCGTGAGACGAGCTCGGATCGCCCGAAACGTTCATAGGAGATTCCATAAGGCATAACATCCCCCGACTTTCATAAGCGGGCTCGGATGGGGGTTGGTACCGTCGTGGGCCCGCGACTTTTCTATGTTCGTTTAATGACCTTTTGGTAAGGACTTAGTATGACTAACATCCAAATTCCCGAGTATGGATTACTTATTAACTTAGTTTATGATAATTATTTTTATGCATATAGTTACTCACGACTCCGCTCGTGCGTATGAAGTACTTCTTTCGTCGGATCCGGGCCGGTTATGTTCGTGCGCGTTATGATATATTCGGAGTATGATGTGTCGGTTCACCCCTCGCTAGAGATGCCGTTAAGTATATTTGGCGTTATGATGTGTTATGGCGTTATGATGTGTTATGTGATGTGTCGGGTTCGAAGATATGAAATCTTTTGGAGTATGATGTGTTATGGCGCCAATGTCGGAGGGCGACCATATTTCAACGACCTATGCATGATTTGTTTTTTAAAAGTAAATATTTGACATTTTGCATATTGTATTTTCACTCGTATCTTTTGTTTCGATTATGATTCTATTACGTATTCCTTGCTTTGCATACTCGGTTACATATTAAAATCTTGACCCCTTTCTTCGGGGGCTGCGTTTGATGCCGCGGTACGGACGCCCGATTTGGTGATCCACCCACCTAGGACACCTGCTACCTATTTGAGTGCTCCTTCATCCGGAGCCTATATTTTGGTATATATACTTTTCGTTGCATATGTATATATTCATTCGAGTACGACGGGGCCTGTAAATATATGATTGGGTTTATCATTTGAGGCTCGTAGACATGTATGTGGGTTATGGTTGCTCCTGTACAGATGTGTTCGTACGTTTTATGTTTAGTCTTATCCGCCGTGGTAGCCTGTCGGGCCGCATATGCGCATTTGGTATGCTTGTACATTACGGCAAGCCTCGCGGATTTTGTGACATATATTTGGCTATTATGCGATGTCTGAGACTGGTGATTATTTATTTTTAATGCAAGCGTAGTATGCTAATTACGAGTGTCGAGGCATGATGAGTGTCCGATTCGGACACTAGTCCGCTTACGGGGGTGATCGTGACAAAAGTGGCATCGAGGTGGTTCGTCCCTCGGAATGTCTGGGACCGTGTATTCTGGTAGAGTCACGTTTATCGGTGTGTTATTGCACCACATCTATAAATGAGGCTACGGAGACATTTAGGATGTTATCTTTCTTTCGATCTTAGATCGTGCGATAGAGCCGTGTTAATGGGATGACTTCTTTCTAACAAATTGCTACGTTTTCAGCGATGCCTCCGAGAAATAAAATGAGGGTCTAAAGAGACCATTCGGGCCTTAAATTACAGGGTCCGGTTAATGGCCGGGAGATTATGCCGGTCGGCCGGTTCTCGCCACCCCATCGCCATCGAAGGGGCATAGCAGCGGCGCCCGCGGATAGCGGCTCCACCGCCCACCCCCGAGGTTCGTGTGCCCGGCCTCCGGCTCCTCGACCCGGGGAAGAGGATAGGGCCATGAGGGACGCAATCCCGCCTATTGACTGTGATCGGTAACGGCACAGTCCGAAGGCACGGAGGATGATCATGCGGGAGGACGTGATAGACGGAAGGCTCGCTATTTCTTGACCCGTAATCCGCCGTTCTTCGGTCAAAGCTCCGAGGAGGACCCTCGGAGTTTATCGAACGATGCGCGTACGCCGCGGCTTGTCGTACTTCCGAGACCGAGTCGGTAGAGTTGGCGTCTTATCGGCCGCACGACATAGTAGCCAATTGGTATGAGTCTTGGGAGAGCCGTCCCGAAGGTGAGGGTGCCCCGACCGTATGGGATGAGTTCGTGGGAGGCTTTCTTGGCCATTTCTGCCCCGCAGACTGGACGAGCCGGGGGTTCACGGTGATTTTACATTTGAGGGCGGGCGGTAGGAGTGTCCCGATGCAGTCTGAGTTTGATTCTTTGGCCGATATGCTCCTCATATTGTAAGGCAAGGGCCGAAGGTGCACCGGTATGTGATGGGGTGCGGGATACTTATTTGATTGATAGTCAGATGGCGATGGCTTCCCGGCCGGGGGTGGATATTCGGGTACGAGGGCGTGCGTATGCCGAGTGAGTATGGAGGAGCCGACACGAGGGGCCGGCCACCGATGGGGCTAAGGACAGAGCCGACCCAAGAGGAGCAGGGTCGGCCGGGTAATGCCTGAGATTCTCGAGGCGGGGCACTTCTGGGGCCAGCTGAAGACAACAGATATTCCTCCCGACCCGGCCGGAGGACACCCCCCCCCACCGGCCACGGCCGGAGACCCGACGGTCTTTGGATATTCGAGGAGCGAGCCGAGCTCCCGGGGCTTCGAGCTCACGGATGAGCGAGTTCGGCCCGATCGAGGCACCCTTCTGCAAGTACGCCTCGGCTGTGGAGCGACACCTTGGGGGGTGTTATCGCGCTGGGTGCCCCGTTTACTCCGCGTCCGTTAGGGCCACGTGGATGAGAGATTGCCCGCCGTGCTGCGTGCGGGGCCGCTCGGCCCAAGGTGTTCGGTGGCCGGTTCATCTTCACCGCAGCGCGCCACCCCGGCGGCGAGGTATGCCGCCACGGCGAGCCGCGTAGAGCCGTGGCGGGCGGTCAGCTCTAGCTGGCCCTTCGAACCGCAAATATGCTTTGGCCACCGTTAGACCCGAGAGGCGGCTGCCTAACGAGTTACGTAGACATCGTTTTCTCGAGTCAGAGACAGACATAGATCCAGCTCCACTTTATCATATATTTCTCCTCTTGTTGCTAATAAAATTGATAGAATACGGACTTCAATAGAACCATTTGAGGTAACTACACAGGTAGGGATTACGGTATAACCAGCAGGTATATAGGGATTGCAATCGATAAATATGGGTCACAGTTACTAAGGCAATTGTGATAGGATATGACCGAATTGATATTATTATGGGTATGGACTTTGCTTCTTGTTATGCTAATGTTGATTGTCAAAAGAAAGTAGTTCGCTTAATTCTCCCCGAGTGAACTGCTATAGAGTGTATGTAATACGGCATCGTCGATGTGGGTAAGTTTATTTCATACCTCAAGGCAAGAAAAATGATGCGAAAAGGCCTATATTTATCATTTGGTTCGTGTACATGATCTAAAAACAAGGGTACGGACTATTCGATCGGTCCCAAGAATTAGTGAATTCCGATGTATTCCCGT
Source organism: Lycium ferocissimum (assembly GCF_029784015.1). Taxonomy (NCBI): domain Eukaryota; kingdom Viridiplantae; phylum Streptophyta; class Magnoliopsida; order Solanales; family Solanaceae; genus Lycium; species Lycium ferocissimum. Next base: position 16,688 of record NW_026719154.1, on the reverse strand, counting down.
GACGAACTTCCGGTCTTCCTCACGAACGGAGATAGAGTTCACTATAGATGTCTTTTCGGTTACTCGGCCTATATCTATTCCTCCTATTTAATGGCACCTATGATAATTAAAAAGAATTGAAAGAGCAGGAGATCTTATTGAGAGAGCTTCATCCGACCTAGCACGTCAACACAGGGGAGCGCCGCGTTGTTGTTCGTGAAGAAAGAAGACGGCCGCCGCGATGTGTATTGATTGTACCGAATAAGGTAACTATAAAGAATAAATACCCTCCACTACGATATGACACTACTAGGCACGCACCAAGGCTCACATTGAAGATCAGGGCATGGAACTCCAATCCATTCAAGCTAGGAGGATGACCAAAGGAGCATTGGTGACCCATGGAGAGGCACACAAGCCCCATGGGAAGGCCTATGAAGTATGGAAAGTAGCTTGGAGGGGAATGAAGAAGAAGCTACAAGAAAATGACGACAAAGTGGCTAGAGTCGCAAAGGGACGGAAATGAAAATTTGGCTAGACGTGCAAAGAAGGGCCATGGATACAAAAGGTTCACAATTGCAATCTTGAAGCTTGGATGATGGCTATGTGTGCAGAGGAGCCTTTTCGGATTTCAAGCCAACATCCAACTAGCCAAACAAGGCCACTTGCCTCATTAATGGCATTCTTGTAATAACTAGCCTAGCTCTTAAGTCTCTTAGTATAAAAACTAGACTTAGTTATTTTCATCATTAGATTATGTTGAATGAAGAAACTCTTATGAGATATTGTAGATGGTAGTTTAGATTAATATAGATTGTTTGGTTGGTTAACCAAGTGTTACTTTCTAGTTGTGAAGTGAATTGCTTTATTTCCATCGAATTCAATGTTGCTCATTTGTGGATTCATTTGAGTCGTTTGTTGATTCGAATTGCTTAGGTTCTAGGGTTTGTAAATCCGATTGGAAGGGTTAGGGTTTAATATACCCTTTCTTGTCCATAGATTTCTTGCTCTTGGGTCAAGTATCTATCCATCTATCCTCTTCCATTTCTACTCTTCTTCCACCTTTATTTTGATTTTCTGTTCTTTTGTTTTTTCTAGAGTTTCCCTAGGTTGAATCGTATCATTTGGTATCAAAGCATAGGCTAAGAGATTGTTCCCACAATTTCTAATCCTAGGTTCGAAATCTGAAAATCACAAAAAAAAAAAAAAATTGGAAAATTCCAAAAAAAAAAAAAAATCGAAAATTGTTTTGTGGTTCGATTTTGTTGTTTTTGAAGTTAGATTTGAGTTTGTTGTGGTGGAAAACATCTAGAAACGAAATTTGAAGCCATTTGGGTAAGGATTGAAGTTTCCACCATTAGAGGTTCATCAAAGCTTGAAGAACTCAAAGTGGGTTTGGTTGATTTTGGTGAAATTGAGCTTTGGTTCATATTGGGCTTTGTTGTCTAAGTGATAAGGAGCTTATATCTAGAAATTGGGGGAAACGAGTTGATTTGGACCACATTGGGTTTTTAAGTGTTCTTCATTGTTCATCTTTGTTCTTGGTGAAGAAGAAGATAAAAAGGAAAGTTAGATCCAAGAAATCCAAGTCAAAAATTGAAAAGTTGTTTTTCTACCCAAAAAAAAGGGAATTACTAGGTTGAGTGGGCCCAGAAACGTCATCAGATCCAAGAAATTCGATCCAAATTTTGAGACAATCGAGTTCAAAACGAAATCACGAGAATATTGCAAATTACGGCCCGAATCACTTTACGGACCGAATACGGGTCGTAAACTTCGATCCGGCGATAAAGAGCTCACTTGAATTTGGAACCTTATTAAATACGGCCCGTAAATCATAATACGGACCGTAAATCACAATTGAGATCTCGTAGGTCGTAAAAGGCAAGGAACATTCTATTTTTTGGGATCACTAAATACGGCCACGAAGGACGAACCGTAAACCACAATACGGCTCGTATCTCGTAGGTCGTAAAGTGCAAGGTACATTCTTTTTGGGCATCACTAAATACGGACACGAAGGACGGTCCGTAAACCAAAATACGGACCGTATTTTATCAAGTTCAATCCGTAAACTTCAAGGCGGCTCGCCGTATTTCTAAGGTGCAAATCTTATCTTAATTCATTTCAATTCCAAAAATTTTCTTGGGATTTCTTGTTGATTTTGTGTCCCTATTCCTTAGGTAGGGAACAAAAAAAAAAAATAAAAAAAAAAATAAAAAGAGTATAGAATTTTAAAAATTTTCGTTATTTCAAATTGATGCATTGGATCAATTGAGGCTTGACCCCGTGTTTTCAAATTATCACCTACCGGGGTCCAAAATTTTATTTATTTTCCGATTTTAGCATTCCAATTTCTTGTGTCTCTCGACTAGTAACCATTTAGTAGTTGCTCCTACTTGTGTTTACTAGTTCTTGTGTCCGCATTTCTTTCGTGCTAATTCCTTTCAAGCTCTTCTTCGTTTTATTTCGTCGAAACTTTATTGGCTCTCGTCCATTTTGCTTTTGAGTCGTCCGTCATTCATCTAAACAAGAATCCATTCTACCACAAAGGATAAGCAACGTGTGAATTTGATTGGGCGAGCGATTCATCAACAACTTCGAAAGAGCACGGAGTGTGGTAAGGTTGAGAGTTCAATACGAGTGAAGTGAGGCTTTTATTACTAATCTTGTTTGCTAGTTTTGCAGGTCATCATGTCTAACCAAGGTGATAGAACGCAAGACGCAGTAGGTATGTCATCCATAGCAAGTTCATTGGCTATGATTATGAATCAAATCTCGGGATGCAAACGGGTATGGAAGAGATGAGAGGAGAAATGAATGGGAAGTTGAAGGATATGGATGAACGGATGGTGAGTATTGAGAAAGTTCAAATGGAGGGTTCGAGTAGAATGGGCACTCCCCGATTCTAGGAATGAAGGTGATGGGGATAGAATACAAGATACCACTCCACCATTACTCACGGACAAGCACATGCCTTGTAATCCAACACCACAACCACACTCCACCCAAAGAGCTCCACCACCCCAACAACCAACATTCCATCCCAAACTCCACATTCCAAAACACCAATCGACAAACCTATCCCCAAGTTTACCAACACAACCCGAATGAGGCAATCCCTCAAGCAACCCTACAACAAACACCCCAAGCTCCACCCCAAGTCCAAACACGATCCATTTCTAACGAAAACCAATACCAACGTCACTACCAATACCCCATGAATGAAGAGGGTATGATGACTATCCACAAGGAAGGTGGTGGGATGATAACCGGCAAGGAGGGGCGTGGAGGAATGAATAACCGGGGGGAGGGGAGGAAGAGGAGGTTTTGAGAGGTTTCGGGCGTGACCCTAGATTCCAAGGTCATGTAGACCTAGGAAGGCCCAAGTTTATGAAGATCGGGGAAGATGGCATGATAATGAGCGAAATTTGAACACCATCAAGGTGAACCTTCCTACATTCAAGGAGGTAGCAATCCGGAAGAATTCCTTGAATGGAAATTGCAAAGTGAGCGCATCTTCCTCACGAACAATGTTTCCGAGGCCTTAAAGGCAAAGTATGCCCTCACTCAATTCGAGGGATACGCTTCTACTTAGTGGGAATCAAGAAGTTACAAAGGGCTCAACAACACATCTATGATCTCCCAACTTGGAACGACTTGATTGAGCTCATGGAACAAGGTGGTTCCCATCCACATACCACCAAGATGCACTCGAAAAGGTTGTACATGTTAGCAAGGGTTAAAAAGCGTGGAAGCGTACTTTGATGAGTTTGAGGACTTGCGGATGAAGTCCAAGATAGAAGAGCATGAGGAGTACACTATTATAAGGTTTGTAGCCAACTTGAATCGGGACATCTCTAAACCGATGAGGCTCAAGACTTATAATAGTCTTGAAGAGGCATTCCATGACGCATCCAAGGTTGAAGCGGATCTAAAAGAAGAGAGGTCTTACAAAGACAAAAGCAAAATATCTTCAACTTGGAACCAAGGGAAAGAGAAGTGGAAGCCGTCCACTTGGGAGAAACCCAAGATCACTACTCCCACTCCTCGAAGCCAAGTTTGATTACAAGGCTAGAGGAGGCGACCAAGCCAAAGGAGGTAATAATGCTAAACCTAACTTCCCTCGTCCATCTACCATTCAATGTTTCAAATGCCAAGGTAGAGGACATATTGCAAGTGAGTGTCCCAACCGGAGGACTATCACTATAGTAAGGGATGGTATCGAACCGATGATGAAAATGAGGGCGTGGTTGGTCATGATAAGGAAGGAGAAAGTAGTGAGTGTGAGGGTGATTCGAGAGTGAAGTTGAATTGAATTATGAGGAGGCTTTGAATCATGCTATTGTTGCTCGAAGATCCATGAGAGCTCTAGCTAGGGAAGAGAGTGACCAACGGAAGAACTTGTTTCATACTAGGTGTAAAATTTTGGACAAGGTTTGTTCCTTGATAATTGATGGTGGGAGTTGCACTAATGCGGTTAGCCAATTCTTGGTTGAAAGTATGAAAGTTCCCACAAGAAAACACCCTAGCCCCTACAAGCTTCAATGGTTCAATGAAAGTGGAGAAATGCGGGTGACCAAGCAAGCGATTATCCAATTAAGCATTGGAAGATATTCGGATGAAATTTTATGTGATGTGGTACCAATGCAAGCATGCCATATTTTGCTTGGAGACCTTGGCAATTTGATGTGGATGCTCAACATAGTGGGCGGACCAACAAGTATTCTTTTGTGGTCAAAGGTAAAAAGTATGTCCTTGCTCCATTGACTCCCATGAAGTCCGTGAAGACTATAGAGTCATGAAGGAGTTACGTGAAAAGATGAAAAATGAGGAAATGGTTGTGAGCGAAAAGGAGACCTTAGTTGCTCAAGGAGGACAAGGTTCGACCCAAGGGAAGAGTAAGAAGTGTATGGTCGCTAGAGGAATGTTAGGAGGAGGAGGAAAGGTGTGGTGAAGAGAAGGACTTGGTGCCAAGTCAAGCTAACCCCTCTAACTTTTCTATTCCTTCTAGTTGTCTTGTTCCTTTTGTAGGTACTTATGTGGATGATCATCCCAAAGGACATGGACCGAGTTTCCAAGTTCCTTTGGAGGATGAGGGTGCTACCCTACAAGAGGCCACAAAGACCAAATTGACAAAGGTGATGTGCTTCAACAAAGAGGTAACAAAGCTAACCATTCTACTTTAGCAAATGTGGATCACTTTGTGCTTGATGAACAATTGAGTAGAGGTCAAGTTTTGCCTTGTGATGAATTAGCGACCCTTTGTTAATTGATGATGTCTTGGTGAAAAGTGCTTACACACTAGTTGATCCTTTTGATGACTATATTGGCTCTTCTTGCAAGAGTAAATTGTGTCCATCTAGTGGTAGCACTTGTGTTGATATTGATCCTTTTGAGAGTGAACTTGCTTATTTTGGATGTGATCTTGTGATTGGGCATACTCTCTTCAAGGATGGTAATTTGCTTGATAGAGATATAGTGGATGATTGTGAAATGCCTGATCTTGTGTTTTGTGATGTTGAAAATGAATCCATTCTTTGGAATCACAAAGTCACCAAAATTCCACTATGGTATGATGATCCATTTCTTGGTGAGAAAACCTCCTCTTGAGGGAATGTGACTTGATTGCTAAATGAATTACTTTGAAAAGGAGGGTAAAACTTGGCTACAAATTGCTAACAATACCTTGTGTGATACCTTTCCTTATGACCTCTTTGCTTATAAAACCCTTTGTATGTTGTTGCTTAAGTGTATGATGGGTTTTGAAGAGGGATGTGTGAGACCATAATCCGAGGCATATCTTTGTTTATGACCCCCGGTGTAGTGTCTTCTTGTTATGTCTTGGTAGTGAAACCATTGTTTGAGGAGACTAGTGTAGAGGGTTGGGCTATAGGTTGGAATGACCTTACACTTAGTCAAAATGAAGGTAGAACATGCTTGGGGAGTGAGTTACTTCTTGAATTTTGGGGAATTCACCTTGTTGAAATCCCATGTATGCACTCTCTATGCATGATTACTATTGATGTGTGGTTGTACCACAAATTTGTTCATCCTTGGCATGATTATGTGGTTATTATTGAGTGTGCTAACCCTCAATCTTTGAGGAGTATGTTGTCTTCCATCTTCCTTTGGCTTTTGCAAGGTTCGGATTCGAGGAAGAATCATTTTCAAGAAGGGGAGGATGATATGACCCTACTAGGCACACCTCGCTTGAAGGCTCACATTGAAGACCAGGGCATGGAACTCCAATCCATTCAAGCTAGGAGGATGACCAAAGGAGCATTGGTGACCCATGGAGAGGCACACAAGCCCCATAGGAAGGCCTATGAAGAATGGAAAGTAGCTTGGAGGGGAATGAAAGATGAAGCTACAAGAAAGAAGGCTAACATTCAAAGTGGCTAGAGTCGCAAAGGGACATCAATGCAAAATGTGGCTAGACGTGCAAAAGAAGGGCCATGGATACAAAAGGTTCACAATTGCAATCTTGAGGTTTGGATGATGGCTATGTGTGCAAGAGAGCCTTTTTTTTTCGGATTTCAAGCCAACATCCAACTAGCCAAACAAGGCCCTTGCCTCATTAATGGCATTCTTGTAATAACTAGCCTAGCTCTTAAGTCTCTTAGTATAAAAACTAGACTTAGTTATTTTCATCATTAGATTATATTGAATGAAGAAACTCTTATGAGATATTGTAGATGGTAGTTGTAGATTAATATAGATTGTTTGGTTGGTTAATCAAGTGTTACTTTCTAGTTGTGAAGTGAATTGCTTATTTCCATCGAATTCAATGTTGCTCATTTGTGGATTCATTTGAGTCGTTTGTTGATTCGAATTGCTTAGGTTCTAGGGTTTGTAAATCCGATTGGAAGGGTTAGGGTTTAATATACCCTTTCTTGTCCATAGATTTCTTGCTCTTGGGTCAAGTATCTATCCATCTATCCTCTTCCATTTCTACTCTTCTTCCACCTTTATTTTGATTTTCTTGTTCTTTTGTTTTTCTAGAGTTTCCCTAGGTTGAATCGTATCACCTCCCCAGGATTGACGATTTGTTTGACCTATGTACGGGAGAGCTAAATGTTTTCAAAGATAGACCTGTGGACCGGCTACCACCGAATATGCGAGTACGAGATGTATATTCCCAAGAAAAGTTCAAAACCGGTATGGGCATTATGAATTCGAGTGATGTCTTTTTTGACTAATGCTCCTATATTTATGGACCTAATGAATCGGGTATTCGATATCCGTTCTTGGACATGTTCGTGATTGTATTTATTGATGATATTACGGTTTATTCTCGATCGGAGCACGCGTTTCATCGAGGACGATTTGGGGTGCTTCGACATCGAAAATTATATGCTAAATTTTCCAAATGTGAATTGGCGAGCATCGGTGGCATTCTTGGGACATATTATTGGAGCCGACGGCATCCGGTGGATACCTAGAAGATTGAGGCCGTGAAGAATTGGCTTTACGACGCCCCGAGGTACGTGTGTGTGAAATTGGTCGGTTATTACGGAAGATTTGTGGAGAAATTTGCTTCAATTTCGGGCCGCCTTTAACGAGGCTAACTCGTTAAGGAAGCCAAGTTCCGGTAGATCATACGATGAACGAGTTTTGAAAGAGAAATTGACTACGTTTCCGTTTCGACACTTCCGGAGGGGACCGTAACGGGTATGTTATTTATTGTGATACTTCCGGTGTAGGAGGGTTGTGTATTAATGCGGCACGGTCGAGTTATAGCTATGCCTCCCGGTAAGGGTCGGGTGCACGAAAAGAATTATCCCACCCATGATCGGAGCTCGCGGTGGTAATTCATGCTCGAAGATATGGAGACATTATTTATATGGCGTTCATGTTGATATCTACACAGATCACAAAAGCCTCCAATATATCTTTAAGTAGAAGGAGCTGAATTTGCGGCAGAGAAGGTGGTTAGAGTTGCTAAAAGATCATGATGTCGATATTCTATACCATCCTGGGAAAGCCGATGTTGTAGCGTATGCACTCGGTAGTAGGCGACGCTAGCGGACGTGCCATCGAAAAGAAAGAAATGGTTCGTGAATTCATCGGTTGGGCAAGTCTTGGAGTCCGTCCGGCCGAATGAGAGATACCGGGATTTCGTTCGAGAAGTTGCCGAATCTTCTATTATGGAGGAAATAAAGCACGCCAATATGAAGTAGGCGTTTCCGGTGCAAGACAGAGACACGGTCATTGAAAAGGAGAAGACTCCGTTCGAGATTACACCGGATGGAGTATTATTACACAGGGGCAGATTATGCGTACCTGAGGTTGCAGAACTACGGCGACAGGTTATGGGCGAGGCACATTATGCCCGATATTCTGTTCATCCGGGAGCTACAAAGATGTATCATGATCTCAGATGTCTGTACTGGTGGGATGGTATGAAAAAGGACATAGCGGAATTAGTTACTCAGTGCCCAAATTGCCAGCAGGTTAAGATCGAGCACCAGAAGCCCCGTGGATTATTGCAGGAGATGGAAATTCCGGCGTGGAAGTGAGAAATAATTAATATGGACTTCATCACAGGTTTGCCCCGCACTCCACGGAGGTATGATTCCATCTGGGTTATCGTTGACAGGCTGACAAAATCAGCCCATTTCCTTCCGGTCAAGACTACCTACTCAGCTGAGGATTATGCCAGATTGTATATTAAGGAGATAGTAAGACTTCACGGAGTTTCCATATCTATCATCTCCGACAGAGGTGCCCAGTTTACAACTAATTTCTGGAGATCATTTCAGGAAGGATTGGGGACCCGTGTGAGTCTTAGCACAACATTTCATCCTCGGTCGATGGACGTGCCGAGCGTACTATCCGACGACTAGAAGATATGTTACGGGCCTGTGTTATTGATTTCAGAGGTAGCTGGGATGATCATTTGCCGCTGGTTGAATTTGCTTATAATAATAGCTACCACTCCAGTATTCAGATGGCACCGTACGAGGCATTGTATGGCAGAAAATGCAGGTCACCAATTGGCTGGTTCGATGTTGGAGAAACTAAATTAATTGGTCCGTATATGATCTTAGCAAGCGGTAGACAAAGTGAAGCTTATTCGGGAAGATTATTAGCGCCTCGACAAAAATCGTATGCGCATAATCGCCGTCGACATTTGGAGTTTCAGGTTGGTGACTGGGTATTCCTGAAGGTGTTGCCCATGAAAGGTGTCATGAGATTCGATAAGAAAGGGAAGCTCAGCCCAAGGTATATTGGGCCTTATCAAGTTATCCGGAGAATAGGCAAGGTTGCCTACGAATTGATCTACCTTCGATTTGGGAGCGAGGCATCCGGTATTCCACGTTTCTATGCTTCGTAAATGCATTGGTGACCCTTCCGAATATTTCGTAGATGACATCCGGGTCACGGAGGAGCTATCCTACGAAGAGCGATGGCTATATTGGACCGTCGAGTAAGAAGGTTGCGGAACAAGGATGTGGCTTCCGTTAAGGTGTTATGGCGGAATAATAATAAGAAAAAATGACACAGGAAGCCGAGAAGAGATGAAGAAGAAGTACCCTCACTTATTTTCGGTGCCCACAGGTAATCTACATTCTTTACTTGGTTATGTTGATCAATAAATGAATTGTGTGTAATAGCTACAAAAGAACTCCCCCGAACTGTTTGTAAGGCCCGTAAGGTTAGTTTAACATTCGAGGACGAATGTTCTAAAGGGGGGGAGGATGTTATATCCCGTATTTTGAGCAACGGGACAACATGAGTGAATTACGATAAGTTGGGGACAAGGCTATCCCGAGAAATGAAGTAGAGACTTTTGTATGTTTTAAAGGCTTAAGTTGTGCATGATTTTATTGGCATGGAAATGTTAAGGAAATATTTGGGGTCAAATTCCATTTTTGGAAAGTATGCTATTTTTTGGAAAGTGTATTATTATATGAAAAAAAAAAAAAGGAAAATAAGTGACCATGTGGCCAGCCACCTTGGTGTGGGCCATGGCCACATGGATGGTCAATACTTGGCAATTTAAAAGATGACTAATAAGTCATCTTCCTCACTTTCATTTCTAGAATAATCAAGAAAAAACTTGGAGGAGAAAGAGAAGAGGGTTTCGGCCATAGCTTGAAAAATCAAGACCAAAATTTAGCCAAGAAAAAAATTATTTCTTCAAGCAAACCTACTAATTGAAGGGTGCTTAGTAACGTGGAGTTGTTGTTTCAAGCGATAGATTACTCGTTTTCATCCTTGGCCAACTTTAGGCAAGTTGAGAAGTTGTGAAGAAAGGTGAGTTTAATCTTGTTTTCATGTGTTATAGATGGTTTATATGTGTTGTTGTATGCTAGAATGGAAGGAATTCATGATAGAAATCAAGTTGAAGTTGAAATTTGTGTATATGGTGTTTGGGCCGTGTGTATGTGTGTTGTGTTGTAAGCAATGAATTAATGCTAGCTAGCATATTTTGTTTGTTGTAGTGTGAAGAAAAGAATGAAAATCATCCATATGTGTGTGTATGGGGTTGGCCGAATAGGTCCCCTTTGTGTAGATTGAGAATGAACAAATTGTCGTTAGTATTTTAGTTGTCGTCGTTATGGATTCTATGAGGAAAAATGCAAGTTTAATGACTCAAAATGATGTTGTAATGATTATGGGTTGATTTGGAAGTTAATGCGAATTTTATGTAATTTTCGTAGTTATGGAAGTGACATTGTAATTGTGTGGATTTATTGGAGTAATTCATGAATTTGAGAGAAAGAAATATGGGTGTAGTGCCCTCGGGTTGGGGACAGTTTTCGGGTGAGTTGGAGTGTGGTTTGGGTTGCTTGGAAAATTGTGTGAATTGTTTAAAGCGTTCTTGAATATTGTTTGAATGGTTTTGGGTTAGCAATCGAATGTATAAACGTTGATATTGGTTTGAATGTAAGTAGTTGAAGTGAGTATATCGGAATATTATGAATGTTGTTGAGTTATGTTAAAAGAGCTACTAATGTTAAAATGCATTTGAAATTGATTATTGATGTTGTAGTTTGGTTGTTGGTGTTGTTGTTGATGAATTTGGCCGAGTTGAAATCTCGGGGTTGGTGTATTTACAGGGGAAATGCTGCCCAAATTTCTGTAGAATTTGATGTTTGTTTGGAATTGAATGCCTAAATGCCTATAGCTAATGTTTGATATATTGGCGTTATGTAGATCTTGGAGTGCCCGAGACTTGAGGCTTGACTTAGCTTGAGAGCGGACGAGGTATGCGAAGCCTAACCTTTCTTTCTTTTGGCATGTCCTAGTGTTAATTAGGTTGTGACACGAGCCTCGGGGTAACTCTACTCTCGAGATCCGAGCTTATTTACGCATCTTATTCGCTTCTAAAGAATTACTCTTTTAATGTAGCCTAACTAAGGTCCTTATGTTTTCATTTGATTGAATTTCAAAGGTTTTGTAAAGAATTTTGCTTTTAAAAGATTCCGAAACTACGAACGCTCGTAACTTCCGTAGACGAGCTCGGATCGCCCCGAAACTTTCGTAGGGGATTCCATAATGCATAACATCCCCTAACTTCCATAAGCGGGCTCGGATGGGGTTGACACCCGTCCGTGGGTCCCGCGACTTTTCTATGTTCGTTCTTAATGACCTTCGGGAAAAACTTAGTATTACTTTCGCCTCAACTCCCGAGCATGGATTTTTTATTTATTTAATGAGTTTGTGATTATGATTTTATGCATATTATTATTACTCACGACTCCGCTCGTGCATATGGTTAGTACTTCTTTCGCCGGATCCCGGGCCGGTTATGTTCGTGCGCACTTTGATATATTCCGGAGTATGATGTGTCCGGTACGCCGTGTCCCCTTTGGCCGGGTACCGTGTATATTTGGCGTTATGATGTGTTTCGGCGTTATGATGTGGTGTGATATGTCGGGTTTCGGAGATATGAAATCTTTTGGAGTATGATGTGGTATGGCGCCATCGACAGGCGGGCGACCATCGTTCTAAGAGCCCATGCATGATTTATGTTTTTAAACTAGACATTTTGACATTTTGCATATTGTACTTATTTTCTGTATCTTTTGTTTCGATTACGATTCTGTTACTATATTTCTTGCTTTGCATACTCAGTACATATTCCGTACTGACCCCCTTTCTTCGGGCCGCGTTTCATGCCCGCAGTACGTACGCTCGGCTTGGTGATCCACCCACCTAGGACACCTATTCGTCAGAGTGCTCCTTCATCCGAGCCTATATTTTGGTATATATACTTTTTCGTTGCATATGTATATAATCATTCGGGGGTACGACGGCCCCGTCCCGTCATATGATTCCGTTACTCTGTTTGGGAGGCCCGTAGGACATGTATGGGGTTATGGTTGCTCATCGTACGTATGTGTTCGTACGTTTATGTTTGGGCGGTCTTATCCGCCGTGGCAGCCTTGTCGGCTGCATATGCGCATTTTGGTATGCTATGTACATTACGACAGCCTCGCCGGCTTTTGTGACATATGTTGGCTATTATGCGATAATCTGAGACTATCTGTGATTATTTATTTTTAATGCAACTGTAGTATGCTAATTCTGAGTGTCAGGGACGTATGAGTGTCCAATTCGGACACTAGTCACGGCTACGGGGTTGGGTCGTGACAGATAATCTGCTAGCTTAAGGGAAGGTTAGATGTACATGTATGGTTTGGACACAATGACCTAATTGCAAATGTGCTAGTTTTTTCTGATAAATGCCTCTGTGGATGTTACTTATTTTAGTTAAGTCTAAAAATTTCTTAATAATAGATCAATGATCAACAGGGTTTGAATTAGCTATTTATTTGTTTTAATTTCGTGGCTCGTTATGGACAAAGACTGCACAGTTAATCCTATTTGATTAACTTGCAATAGTGGTTAGCCCTCTTTTTCTAAAATTCAGTTCCCCTGGTATAGCTTAATCAAAATTTATGTTTGGATTGCCTTATTGAGTACGGAAGAATCTATGTGAGAGCAAGTTTGAGACTTCGCTTATGAAATCTGTGAATGTACTAGATAATTGTGATGAACTATGACTAGATGTGACTCTGTTCGGTAAACTAACTATTTGTGTGCTGTGCAACTTCTGTAGTTACCATGTTTGGATGTTTGTCTCATTTTGAAAAAGAAAACCTTATGTTATATAGGTTTGTGCTTTGACTATGGTTAATATGCCCAGACTTCACTTCAATCATGTTTTCTTTGAAAAGAGGAAAAGGGAAAATAAGTATGTTTTGAATGAGTTGCTAGAATCTGGGATGTAAAGTTGCTTCTTGACTAAATATATTCACCTATAGTAACTTGACCTTAACTCTGCTAAGTATATCAGTTGTAGGAAGTTCACTTTAATTTTGTCTTGATCAAGTTTGCTTCTCTATGGTTTCGGGCTGTTTGTGTTGTTTTTTATTACAAAATAGCTTAGCTTATTTTGCCAAAGTTTGAGGTGCCTTTTTGTGAAGTAATCAAATGGATAAGCTGTTGTGCTAAGGTTATTTTAAACAAGTTTTTTCTTTGGAAGTCTGTCCATGGATAAGATTAGCTTAGTTTGTATTACACAATACTTGCTCTCAAATTTGTTGGTATTCCCCGCTCTCCGGTCTTTCCTTCTTTTTTCAAGTCTAGTAAAGTGCTATAACTTGCCTCTGCCCCGTGTGTTGCACAACTTTCATGTCTTTATTTAACTTTAGTCTTTGAAAAATTTGTTGGAAAGGGGCATTTATTGCCACTTTATTCTTTTGGTTGATTATGCTTTACAATGATTTTAAAAATAAGAAGACATGGTGCTTTGAAGGTTTTAAATTGGTCCCCTTGAACCACTTAACTATTTCAGTCCCTAGAGTTTAGCTTCACCTCTTATGGTGTAAGGGCCTGAACTATGTATGAGTCTCATGTGGTATGTATTATGTTTAGTCATTAAGCTTTGTCTGTTGAGGTCTGTTAAAATGAACAAATTCTGTATGTGATTCTTCTTGATCATGTTTTTCTTAATGGTCTGTTGTCATGTTTAGATTAAGTGTGATTCATTCCTGTCTTGAAAGGTCACTTGTCTGGATTTAAAATAGAAAGTAAAGTATGTGTTGATGGCTTTTTCCTTCTGAAAAGGAAATGAGAAAGTGCTATGTTGAAAAGGCTTTGTCTACCTAAAACAATAGCTATAGAAAAGGGGTAGGCTTTCTTTTCCTGTGAAGAATGTTGGATGAATACTATTTGGTCATGTTGGATCAAGTGATCCTCCTTGAAATTTATGATTTGCTGTTGTATACCATCTGTACTTGTGAATGTGAATTAGAAATGTAACCAATGCCCAGAGATGTAACACTTAGTATACTCTAATGGACCGGGACCTATATACTAGGTGTAAATGGGGAATACCACCCCCCAAGAATAAGGTTTTACCTTTACTTTCAAATAGTGAACATTTGGACTTGGTTTCCTTTATTGTTAATCTCTAGGTAGGGAACTTTACTTGTTTACTTCTACTGCTCATCTTTCTAATTAAAATCTGGATTTTCATTTCTTCTTCTTCTTCTTCTTCTTCTTCTTCTTCTTCTTCTTCTTCTTCTTCTTCTTCTTCTTCTTCTTCTTCTTCTTCTTCTTCTTCTTCTTTCTTTTACTTCTTTTTAAGATTCAGTTGGGCTGTTGAGTAGGAGTTTAATTTTAGGGCCTTATCAGCCCAGTTAATTGTGATTATAAAATAGTCTTTGCCTTATATAACTGTGTGTACAAACACTTCTCTTATATACCATTAAGTTTAGCACATAAATAGAGAGGCAAGTTAGCACTTGGGGATTATGCTTAAGCTTTCCTTGATGTCTACCATGCCAGGGGTTCATAGAAACCCTTGAATCTTGTGTGGCATCAGGATTAAGAAAGTGAAAGTTTTCCTTTTTTGTGCTATTTTTAGCATCTCTAGGGTTGTGTATATCTGTGGTATATTGGTTGGGAAATATGTATATCTTACTCTATAGACAAATAATCATGTGATCTGCTCTATCCTATTTGTATATTTGGGCTTTGTTCTTGTGTTGTTACAATTCATGCGGGCTTAGTAATATCAAGCCCATAACTTTGTGTTCTTGGATTTGTTTTTTCTTCCTGCCTCAGTCCGTAAGGCTTAACGTGTTTTTCTAGTCGAATTTTCTTTCAAGTGTGGTGAATGTTTTATTCTGGTGACCTGGTGTGCTATGTGTTCGTTTACTTAAGAACATATTTTATTTAGATGTTTTCTAATTCATGTCCCCTCTCTCTTTGCTTGCATGAAAATTCCATTGTTTGGGACACTCCTATTGCGTAAATTCGTTGGGCCAAAGGCCCAATATCCTCCTTGATCGAGTCCGTGAGAAAAATGAATTAAGGGAAGCTGATATGTTTTGAAGGCCCAGCCAATGGGTGATGGGCTTGGGTAGGCCCATCAGTTAAAAAATTCACTTTTCCTCCCTTCTCCATTTTATATATATTTGGCATGTATATTTTTTGTATGTGTACTGAATGAGTAATATTGGAACCCTCGTGGATGTAGAACTTAGGAGAAACACATAGCATTTAAGGAGTTGCCAAACCATTTTTCAAAAAAAATCAGGTAATAATCATTTTAATATGAAACGGGATATTTGATCTCAAATTTTCTAAGTTTAAAATTGTTTCAAAACCTCGGTTTAACGGAAAGAACAAAAAATGGGATTCATTCTAAGGTTTGAATTGGGTCAAGTCTTAAACAAGGTGTCACGACCCAACCCCGTAGGCCGTGACTAGTGCCCGAGCTGGACACTCGTATACACCTGTTAACTATAATCATCCACAACTAGCATAATAAAGAACTTATATTTATAAAGGCAAGACGTCGTCTCAAAACTGTCGCATATATATATACATATCACAGCAACCTGTCTCCCGAGGAGTTACAACTTCCAACAGATAACATCGTACATAAGCCGGCAAGGCTATCATAACATGTGGGAACGTCCCAATTGTTATACCCCGTACTTTGTACGTTGGAATATTCTAAGTTGGTTGCGACAAGTTATGGACAAGACTTTTAATTTTCGGTTTTGTTGATTTTTTGTTTTAATGCACAAGTTGCATATTCATCTTTTCATTGGTATGGAGTGTAAGGGTAAATTTGGAATAAGGAAAATTTGGGGTTAAAAGTGAATTATGGAAAGTTAGGCATTTCATGGAAATTAAGGGCTAGAAGTGAAATTTTGGAAACTAAATATTTCATGAAAATGGCCATATGTGGCCGTGTGTGTGGTGTGGGCCATAGCCCACGTGTTAATTATATAAGTGGCAAAAGATGACTAATTAAGTCATCTTCATCATTTAGCACCCTAGAAAATTCAAGAAGCATGGAGAAAGAACAAGAGGCCATTAAAATGCCATGACCAAGAAAAATTGGAGTCCAAAAATAGACAATCATGTTGTTGCTTCATAATTTAAACTCACGTTGACAACATTATATTTCGTATTTTTGTACGTGACATTATTCGAGTCGAGGTGGGGTCCACACACCGAGATTTTTTGGGACATGCGACAATTTATATGAATCACGTATGTGAAGTTAAACATAACTCAAGAAGGACCCTTGAGCCAAATCAAAGTGGAAGTCCTCCAAACAAATATTTTTAAGTAATGTTTTCGGGCGATCCACTTCGAGGTAGAAACGGTATTATAAGTTTGGAATTTGGAAAACACCAAAGATAAAAGTTGTAGATAATTGAATTATATTT
>NW_026719153.1:0-26638 GCF_029784015.1 Lycium ferocissimum | reverse complement strand
AGCAACATCAAAACCCAATCCGGAAGACAATATAACAATAATAGCTCTCTTTCCATCATTCAACAATATTCATAATTTCAATTCAACGGCTTACCTTCAAGCCAACCTCGACGCTCATATATTCAAATACTAACCTGAACCCATACCAACAATATTTAAAGACATTCTAAGCAATTCATCCTACATTTCCAACAATCCATAAATTTTCCAAACCTACCCGAAATCAGCCCCTAAAACCGAGACCCCTTTTTCATGTTCCTCATTTCCAAACCATGATTTGTATCCACAATTCGCATTCTAACAATGCTATTCTCATCAATAAAGAATTTACATTGAATATACAATAACCTCCAAAACAGTCCGCAACAATTACCACATCATTTTGAGTCACTAAACATTCATTTCCAACATAGAATTCATAGCGACGACGACTAAAACATTAAGCGACGTTAATTCAATTCTCGGCATAATAATGGCCTACATTCGTACCATAACCTCCCACCAACATACAAAGATGATTTTTTTCATTCTTCACCCTACAATGATCATAACAATGCTAACTAAGCTTTAATTCATAGTTTCAACACAACACAACACACACCCACTTGCACGGATGGCACCCCTTACACACAACTCATATCCCACATACTATTTTTCATGATATTCATCCAATTTAACATACTACAAGATAAAAACAATCTTTATAACACATAAAACATAATGAATTCTTACCTTTTCTCTTCAATTCCACAATATGCTAGGTTTCCAAAGATGAAAATAATGGGTTGATCGCTCCAACGACACCTCCACGCTACTTAGGGACCTCAATATAGTGGGTTTACACCAAGGGAAAATTTTGAAGGGCTAGAAGCAGGAGTTGATTTTTCATGGGTGTGGCCTAGAGCTTCCATGAGAGGTCCTCAACTTCCCTCTTTTTTTTTTTTCTAAGTGAATGAAGTGAAATGAACTAATGGTCATCTTTTAAGTAGAGCAAGACTTGGTCAAGGGTCCCTTGCCCACATTAATATGTTGTTCCAATTAAAATTGAACACAATTTGTGTGGGCCAACACCCACTATACACTAACAACCAAGGAGAATGGATGACTTTTTCAACTTCCAATTTTATCACTTTTGGTCCCAAATTTTCCTAATTGTTCCATACCAACAAATTCATGCACAACTTATAACTCAAAATAAAATCGAAGGTCAAAAATTCCGACTTTGTATCCTGAAATAGTTTTGTCCTTAACTTATCATAATTAATCCGGATTATTCCAACGCACAAACATACGGGTTCTAACAGCGGGGCCCTGTCCCGTCATATGATTCCATGTTACTCTTAGAGGTCTGTAGACATATGTGTGGGTTGTGGGTAGTCATTGTACAGTTGTGTTTGTGGTTTGAATGTTCCCAGGCTGTATGTACGATATGTATATATGTATACACGACGCCGTGCTTTTCTGTATGTTTAAGATCCTGTTATGTTTGCTATGGTATGATTATAGTGGACAGATGTGTACGAATGCCCAGCTCGGGCACTAGTCGAGGCCTACGGGGTTGGGTCGTGACAAAAGTGGTATCAGAGCAGTTCGTCCTCGGAATGTCTACAGACCGTGTCTAGTAGAGTCTTGTTTATTGGTGTGTTGTGCACCACATCTATAAAGAGGAGGCTACAGGACATTTAGGATGTTATCTCTTCCTTCGATCTTAGATCGTGCGATAAGCTGTCTTATCGGGTTGACTCCCTCCCTAACGACTTGCTATGTTTTCAGCGATGCCTCAGGAAGGCCACGAGCCGCGAGAAGGGCAAGTCTATAGGGGGGAAGACTAGCCGGGCCCGGAGAGTTACTAGGGCCCGTGCGCCGCTCAGCGGAGGTTGTGCTCCCGGCGGCCCACGGTTAACGCCACACCGCCGGTATCGGAGCGACTTCGGACGGCCCGCGAGGCAGTCGGGGGGCGGCTCCACCGCCAGCTCCCGAGGTTCGAGTACCGGAGCCTTCGGCTCCTCAGCCAGGGGCGGAGGATCAGGCTATGCGAGATGCGATCCAGTTAATGACCAGGTTGATGGCGGCCCAGGTTCACAGGCACGGATCAGGGGGTGATCATGTGGACAGGCATGACAGTCAGAGGGCCCGTGATTTCCTGACTTGTGGTCCCCCGAGTTTTTGGGTCAAAGCCCGCGGAGGATCCTCGGGAGTTTATTAGGCAGTCCCCGGCGTACGTTGCGGCTCGTGCAAGGCTTCTAGATCGAGTCGGTCGAGTTGGCGTCATATCAGTTGTATGATGTAGCGGCTAATTGGTATGAGTCGTGGGAGCTGTCGAGGGGCGAGGATGCTCCTCCAGCAGTGTGGGACGAGTTTGTGGGGGCCTTTCTTGGCCACTTTTTGCCTCCGGAGATGAGGCGGGCCAGAGTTGACAGATTCCTACGTCTGAGGCAGGATGGCAGGAGTGTTCGAGAGTACAGTTTAGAGTTTGACTCCTTGGCCAGATATGCACCCGCTACGTAGGCATATGACCGACCGGATGCACCGGTATGTGATGGGCCGGATCATTACTTGGTTGACGGTTTGTTTGTGATGGAGGCTCAGTCAGGGATGGATATTGCACGGGTACAGGCACATGCCTAGGGTATGGAGGATAGACACAGAGGGCATCAGCCCGACAGAGATTACGATAGAGACCAGCCCAAGAGGGCTAGATCGGCTGGTTATTCTGGGGAGTCCCGAGGCACGGGCGACCTCGAGCGGCGGTATGGTAGATATTTTTCTCGCTCGGCCAGCCCGCCAGTACACCTCCACGGTTCACGGATAGAGACCGGATAGTACGGGGTATTCGGAGCGGTCGGAGCTCCAGAGTTTCGAGGTTTACGGGTGCATGAGAGTTCGAGTCAGTCGGGCCGAGGCCATCTATGCCTCAGTGCCCTCAGTGCGGCAGGCGCCATCCGGGGGAGTGCCGTTATGTTACAGGTGCTTGTTTTGCTTGCGGCCGTCAAGGCCATATCATGAGGGAGTGTCCGTATGGGGGTAGCCCAGGTGGTGCAGCCCAGCCTACTGGGTCAGTTGCTGGTTCGTCTTCTTCTGTAGCCATGCGCCCTATGGGGCAAGGTACGCCGACACCAGCGGGTCGCGGTAGAGGTCGCGGCGGAGTCCCAGTTCTAGCGGTCCTTCGAACCGCATCTATGCTTTGGCGAGTAGACAGGATCGGGAGGCGTCACCAGATGCAGCTACAGGTATATGAATCCTTATTGGAATTTATATTTTTATATATGTGTATTTGCTGTATAAGTGTTATTTAATAGCGGTAAGCAGAAATTCAAAGGCCGATAGCCAAGTATTTATAAGTCACGGTGAATACGGTGTGCTTCCTATCATTGCGGACCTGGAAGTCTAGGATGGAAAGCAGTCGGACCCATAGGTGAAAAGTGAATATTTAGGATTGAAAAAGGGCTAAAATAGTACTTGTGCTATGGGAGCGCTCGGAAATCTTTTAAGACTTCAATTTACTCTGGATTATGTGATGGAGGTCGTGCGGTGAGGTGGACGCGATCATACTAGTATTAAGGTATCGTATTTCGTCGGAGTTCCAAGGTTAAGCATGTCAAAAGAGAAATTTCGGGATGGGTGACCCCACGGGAAGTTTACTAAAAATCCTATAAAGTCACCCACAGAGAGCCAAATGGGAAGCTAGAGCAATCTAAGGGAAACTAGAATATATAGAGTGGGCGGAAGCCTTAAGAGGTCGCGTAGGTCGAGGCGGACTAAATCGGTGAAGAGAAAGAAGGTGCGTTATAGTTGTAGAATTAGGGTGAGTTTGAATAGCGTTTGGGAATATTTTGTAAGCAAGGTAGTAGTAATTATGTTTATATAGGTATGCATATGATATCCCGTATATGGCTATGTCAACAGATATGTGTAGTCCGGCAGTCAACGTAGCGGTATATGGAAGGCATAAATCGGACAGGGTAACGCAGTTCAAGTGAAAAGAAAAAAATGAATGGCACAAATGTTACAGGGCAAGCTAATGCTATTTTCGCTACAGATTAAGCTTGGGAAGTACTAACACAACGATATTTGGAAAAGAAAGAAAGTGCCGCCTAATTGAGATTGGGAAATGCGGACACAGGGCAAATATAATCAGGCAATAATGTAAGTACACCCCTAAAGGGGGGAAGCGGTCACGAGAAATGCAAGCGCCAGACAAAGACATTGTGAAAGGTAACACTACTGTGCTGAATTAGATGCTAAGATGTGGGCAATGGAGTTGTTCGCTAATGATACTACGATCTAAGTTGAGTAGAGGGAGACTATAAGATGGTTTAAGCAAGCGGTCGAGCTAGCTAGTTACGAAAGGAGGGTGAATTTATATATCGAACTCTTTCAGAATTATATCAGTTAATGATAGTTAAAGCAGGGGACGGCTATTAGCAGCTCAAAGAAGACAGACACCATATGACGACAATCGGCGTCGACACTTAGAATTCCAGATTGGCGAGTGGGTGTGCTTGAAGATATCACCCATGAAAGGTGTGATGAGATTTGACAAGAAGGAGAAGTTTAACCCGAAGATGTATTGGACCTTATTACATCGTTCGTAAGGAAAGAAGGTTGCGTACTAAAGACGTGGCTCCTGTTAAAGTATTGTGGCGGAACGACAACGGGGAGGAGATGACTCGAGAAGCCGAAGAGGAGATGTAGGCAAAATATGATTGGTAGATGAGATTGCATGCTATGGTAATAAAGGAAACCCCCGAGATCCTTATAAGACCTTATGCGACTAGTTGAACATTCGAGGACGAATGTTCTAAAGGGGGGAAGGATGTTATATCCCGTATTTCGTATGTTGGGATAATCCGAGTTAACCACGAAAAGTTAAGGATAAGACTATTCCGGGATATGAGGTAGGGACTTTTATTTGCTTTAAGGTATAAGTTGCTATGATTATAATGGTATGGAATATTATGGAAAAATTTGGGACCAAAAGTGAATTATAAAAAGTGGACAATTCATGAAATTAAAGGGGCCATGTGGCCGGCCATATGAAGTGTGGGCCATGGCCACATGGATGGCTAATATATGTAGATAAAAGGATGACTAAGTGGTCATATTTCTCATCTTCAACACTTAGAAATTTCAAGAAACTTGGAGAAAAAAAATAGAAGGGCCATTCGGCCATAAGCTTACCGAACAAGGTCCAAGGAAAAATTGATCAAAGATTATTTTCCTCAAGCGTTTCAACTCCTTAGAAGGTTAATAACAACAAGGAGGGATTGTTGGAGTAGCAAGAACAAGAATTAGTTCAAGAACAAACTCTAGCTAAGTTGAAGAACCAAGTGAAGAAGGTAAGGTTTAATCTTCATTTTTATATGTTATGCATGGGTTGTGTATGTTGTGAAGTGTGGAAATGAATGAAATTCATGAAAGTGTGGAGTTGATGTTGTGGCCGTATGTATTGTGTTGGAGCCGTGTATATGTTATGTGTGTGGGAGTGATGAATTGATTCTATTTAGCATGTTGGTTATTGTAGTGTGTTGAAAGGGATGGAAATCATGAAACTTGTGTGTGGTGTGGTGGCCGAATATGGGTCATCTTGTATGCCAAGAATGAATTAATTTTATTTAGCGTTTTTTTTGTTGTTGTTGTCGTGTGGATTCTATGTTGATAACGGAAGTTTAATAATTCAAATTGAAGTTGAAAGTGTCGTGAAATTTTTTTAGTGGCCAATGTGATCCTTATGTAGTTTTTGTACTTATGAAAATAATATTATTAATGTGTGGATTATTGGTGTATTCATGAATTTAGAAGAAGGAAAGGTGTTGTTGTTGTTGCTCTCGGGTTTGGGTTGGTTTCGGGTGAAATGGTATTTTGTTTAGGTTGTTTGAAATATTGTGCGGGTTGTTTAAAGTGTTCTTGAAACTTTTTTGAATGGGTTCGGATTAGTAATTGAACGTATGAGCATTGATGTTGATTTGAATGTGAGTAGTTGGATTGAATATAATGAAATGTTGAAGTATGTAGAAAGAGTTACAAATGATAGAATGCATTGTGAATTGATTATTGATGTTGTTAATATGGTTGTTGGTGTTGTTGTTGATGATTTTGGCCAAGTTGAATTCTCGGGGTTGTTGAGTTTATAGGGAAAATGCTGCCCGAATTTCCGTAGACAAAGTGCTAGTTTGGGATTGGAAACCCTAAGTATCTATAGCTAATGTTTGGTATATAATGTTGTTGTTATAGATCGTGGGCAACCGAGACTTAAGTTTGGACTAGCTTAGGAAGCGGACGAGGTATGTAAAGCTTACCTTCTTTTCTTTTGGCATGTCCTAGTGTAAGTAAGTTATGACACGATCCTCGGTAACTTTCTATTCTTACGATCCAAGCATGTTTACGATTCGTATTCATCTCTTAATATTGGTATCCTTAATGTGGTAGTAATATTGTCTTTATGTCTTTGATATGATTGGGTTTGAAATGTTGTATAAACGGTTTTGTTCCTAAAGGGGCTTATGTTTAAAAATATTCCGTAACTTTCATAGACGAAACTGGATTGCGTTGATTTGCTCGTAAATGATCCTATAACGTATAATGACTTTAACTTTCATGGGTGGGCCCGGATTGGTTAATGTACGTCCGTGGTCCCCGAGATTTTCCTTTGTATAGTCCTAATGACTTGGTTTTGAAATAACTTAACATGAATTCCGTTTATTCTCCCGAGCGTCGACTACTTACTTATTCATCGAGTCTTAAGGATGATTTATGTGTATGTGGTTTCTCACTACTCTGCTCGTGCAAATCTTAATATGTCTTTCACTGAGTCTCGGGCCAGGACACGCATTCGTGCACACTCCTCTGCATTATTCACCGAGTCCCTCACTAGAGGGCCGGGACACGCTTATATATATATATATATATATATATGATGTATGTGTGATGATACGGGGATGGTGGCCGGATGGCATATGATGATTCCATTCACCGAGTCCCTCATTAGAGGGCCGGGAAACGCTATATGTACATGTATATGATGACTTTACTCACCGAGTCCCTCACTAGAGAGTCGGGACACGTTATGTATATGCATATGTATATGATGATTATTTACTCATGTTTATGACATGGACATGCATGATTTGTGTTTCAAAGGTAAGCCTTGTGGTTTCTGGTTACTGTACTCATGTTCCATACCCCACTTCAAGCGATTGACTGTCATCGTATTCCATGCTTTACATGCTCGGACATGTTCCGTACCGACCCCCTTTCTTCTGGGGTCGCATTTCATGCCCGTGTAGTCTGACACACGATTTGGTGATCCGCCGGCTTAGGATTCCTGTTCAGCTGCCTTGGAGTGCTCCCCGTTATTCCGAGCCCATATTTTAGTACGTACTCTTTTGTAGTATATGTATGTTTATTCGGGGTACGGCGGGGCCCTGTCCCGTCATATGATTCCATGTTACTCTTAGAGGTCTGTAGACATATGTGTGGGTTGTGGGTAGTCACTGTACAGTTGTGTTTGTGGTTTGAATGTGTTATATCTCGTATTTTGTACATTGGGACATTCCGAGTCAACCATGATAAGTTAAGGACAAGACTATTCTGGGATACGAGGTTGAGATTTTTGACCTTCGATTTTATTTTAAGGCATAAGTTGCTTATGATTTTATTGGTATGGAATATTAAGAAAAATTTTGGGTTAAAAGTGAATTATGAAAAGTTAATTAATTTTCATGAAATAGACAAATATGGCCATTTGGCCGTGTGGCACTAGTGGGGTTCCCACCCATGGCTTGGCAAATTTTAATTCATCCAAGCCATGTGTGGGACATGGCACACATGGATGAACACTTATATGATCATATAGATGACAAGAAGACCATAAGTCATCTTTTATATCTCTAGAAACTTGAAGAAAAATGGAGGAGAAAAAGAAAGAGGGGAATTCGGCCAAGGGGTCGGCCGAATTTTGCTCCCAAATTGATCACAAAAAAATTTATTTCTTCTAGTTTTTTCAACTCTATTGGAAGGTCCTAAACAACATGAAGTGGTTGTTGGAGCAAGCAAATCCTTTGTTCTTGCAATTCTCAATCCTAGCCAAGTGAAGAACTAAGTGGAAAAGGTAAGGTTCAATCTTATTTTTCATGTGTTATGGATGGTTTGTGTATGTTGTAGTGTGTAGAAAAGGATGAAATTCATGAAAATATGGATATTGGTGTGTGGCCGTATAGAGGGCTGTTTTGGTAAGGCATGATGAACAAATTTTATTTAGTATTTTTGGTTGTTGTTGCATGGATTCTATGATGAAAATGATGGTTTAATGACTTAAGTTGAAGTGGTAAACGTTTATGGGCTGTTTTAGAAGCTAATGTGAATTTAATGTAGTTTCTTGAATTTATGAGAATGAAGTTGTTAAGGTGTAGCTTGTCGGTGTAGTTTATGAATTTGGAAGAAAGAAATGTGTTGTCGTTGCTCCTATGGAAATTGGAAGGTTTCGGGTGGCATTGCACCTTGGTTGGGCCGTTTGAACATTGTGTAGATTGTTTGATGTGTTCTTGAATCTTGTTTGAATGATTTCGGATTAGTACTTGAATGTGTGTGCATTGACACTGGTTGATCGTATGTGGTTAATTTGAATGTAAATGGAATGTTGTCGAATTATGTGGAAAAGAGTTATTGACGTTAGAATGCATTTTGAATTAATTGTTGATATTGTTAGCATGGTTGTTGGTATTGTTGTTGAAGATTTGGACGAGTTGAATTCGGGTTGTTGAATTTACGGAAATCTTTGCCCAAATTTCTGTAGATGAAGTGCTAGCCTAGAATTGAATTCCGGAGTGCCTATGGCTAATGTTTGGTATCTAATGATGTTGTTGTAGATTTAGGAAGCCGAGACTTAAATTCGGGTTAGCCTAAGAAGCGGACAAGGTATGTGAAGCTTACCCTTTCTTTCTTTTGGCATGTCTTAGTTGTAATTGGGCCATGATACGAGTCTCGGGGTAACTCCATTCTTAAGATCCAGTGCACGATACGATTCTTATTCACTTCTTGATGTTAACGTTCTTAATATGGTCAAATTATGTTTTTAAGTCTTTTGTACGGATGGATTTCAAAGGTTGCATAAAGAATGTTGTTTTTAAAGGATTCTATACCTACGAACGACCGTAACTTTCATAGAACGAGCTCGGATCGCTTCGAAACGTTCGTAGGAGATTCTATAATGAATAAGGTCTCCAACTTTCATAGATGGACCCGGATTGGTTTGATACTCGTCCGTGGGCCCCGAGACTTTCCTTTGTGTATTGCTAACGACTTTTGAAGGGATCTAATGTGACTATCGTCTCAACCCTCGAGCGTCGCTTACTTACTTCTCTACCGAGTTTGTAATGACGATTATGCCCTAATGTCCATAAGCTCTTTCATATGGTTTGATACGTATCTGTGAGTCCTAAAGTTCTATTTGATATGTTCTCGAACGACATTCGGAAGAAACTTGATTTGACTATCGTCTTGGTTTTTAAATGAGGGTTCATTTTGATTAATCTATCGAGTCTTTGAAAATGTTTTAAACTGCATATAGTTGCTCACGACTCTGCTCATGCATATAGTTATTACCCCTTTCGCCGAGTCCCGGGCCGGTTGTGTATCATGCGTACTATGTTATATTCCGGTGTGATGCTGTGTTACGGTTCACCGAGCTCCTCGCTAGAGGGCCGGGTTCCGTTTATATTTGGTGTTATGCTGTGTTATGGCGTTATGATGTGTGACGGGGATACGGAGATATGAAACCTTCGGTGTATGTATCTCTGTGTTATGGCGCCAACGACGGGCAGGCGACCATATTCTAGGAGCCCATTACCATGATTTGTGTTTTAAAAAGTAAGCATTTTGATATTCTGGATATTGCATTTACTTTCTGTACTTCCGATTTTGATTATGATCCTGTCTACTGTATTTCATGCTTTGCATACTCGGACATATTTAATCGACCCCTTCCTTCGGGGGGTCGTTGCATCTTGCCGCGCGGTGCGCATACTTATTTGGATGATCCACCTCTCAGGATTCATGTCCAATGGTCTTGGAGTGCTCCCTTATTCTGGAGCCTATGTTTTGGTACAAATTTTTCCGATGCATATGTATGTGTCCATTCATGGGTACAGCGGGGCCCTGTCCCGTCATATGATTCTGTTGTTATTCTTAGAGATCTGTAGACATATATATGTGGGTTATGGGTAGTTACTGTCCAGTTGTGTCTGTGTGATTTGTGATTTGGACGTCCCACTATACTATGATAGCCTTACCGGCTTATGCGGGATATTACCTGCTACATTTGTGACAGCGATATGTATATATATATTTATGACAGCTTTGGGGACGACGTTTCACTTTTCTGTTTGTATAAAATCTTGTCATGCTAGCTATGGCCTGATGTCTGACTCTTGTATATGTATAATCTGTTGTACGCTGATTATGGCTAACCGGTGCGTATGGGTGCCCAGCTCGGGCACTAGTCACGGCCTACGGGGTTGGGTCGTGACAGAATGTTCCCAGGCTGTATGTACGATATGTATATATGGATACGCGACACCGTGCTTTTCTGTATGTTAAAGATCCTGTTATGTTTGCTATGGTATGATTATAGTGGACAAATGTGTACGAGTGCCCAGCTCGGGCGCTAGTCGCGGCCTACGGGGTTGGGTCGTGACAAACAACAACCGGACTGGGGTGTGTAGATTCACAGAAATGCGGCATTGCCCGACCCAGATCCCAACAGAAGTTATCATTGAATGATGAAAACATCTGAAAAATAATGAAAAAAGAGCCGGTCAAAGTATGGTGAATATTATCCAGAGTAGATCATTTTTTAAAAAAATATACACAAAAAGAAGACACACTTACAGGAGAAAAGAGAGAAGACGGACAAGCATTTGCGAGAAGACGGATGTAATAGCGGAGGATGACTTCAATGTCAGCAAAATGGAAAAATACCATTCAGGTATGACTACATTAAAATTAAAATAAAAAAAAAAAAACTAACACGCAGGACTTAGCATTTGGAAATGAGCTAGAAGCTACCAGAGACGAAAGCAAAAGCCGGATTCAAAACATACAAAGCATATGTGGAAATTTTTCTTGGGCAACCGATCAAAAATCGTGTACGAGAGTCAAGCTTTCTATACCGGGGATTGGAGATCACTTCAAGCATCAACACTAATTTCCCAAAAATCGCCTCCGGTTCGGATTTTCAACCGGAAATATTCCCACATAGAGCGATGTCCCTTTTCGGGCCATCGAGTCGAACTACAATTGGCCTAGTTCCCAAAGCTAGGGTTATGTAGGCTACTCAAAATTTGAGGCTCGGCCATATTCCTATAATTATCTCGGGACACCCCAAGATAGTTTAAAGAAAACTCTCTATTTCATAGTCCTCATAGAGTCAGAACTACAAACGGCCTGAATTCTCATTTAGCCTGAGATATGTAGGAAGCCCAGGAATTAGGGTCCGGCCATACTTCCGAAATTTTGAGCGAGAAGAGCTGTAATTTCTTTTATTCGGTAAAAATTAGGATTGTCAAATTCGTAGCGCAAGAATGGCCTTGCCATTCTTGAACTTCAAAGGGGAAATTATTGACACCTAATTTTCACCTCATGAAAAGTGTGTTTTAATTTTTGAATTTTCCGAGTCCAAGACGGAATAAGGATGCCCTTAAAAATTTAAAAATCCAGAGAAAATCGCAAAAATTGACGTTTAATTATTATTTTCATAAAAATTAACAATCACAAGAAATTACAAGTTATTTAATTTCACAAACGGGATTTGAAAAGAAGATACATATCCTGCTCCGTCTAACTCGGAAAAATTGTTAATTAAAACGACGTATGAGTTATGGTTCATTTTTTACTGCATTTTTCACATCCCTAAAAATTATCCAGAACTGTATGAATATTAGTCTCGTTTTGAAGCTAATTTTTCAAATTTACGAGTTTTAAATTTTAAATTAGCCTAAAATAACTATTTTATTTAGTTATATGTGTGTTTATATTACTTAGTTATTAGTTGATTTAAATTAAGAATAGGGAGGGGGGGGGGTGTTTAATTTAACCTTTTAAAAGCCTAGGGGGGCATTTGTTAAAAAAAAGGGGGGGGGGAGTGGAAGTTTGTAAAAATAAACTTTCAGCCCCCCACAATTTCATTTCCCTGGCCCGATTTTCCCCTCTTCTCTTCAGGCAATTTGAGGGACATCTAGGGTTCCGCCTCTATGGCTATTTCACGACCATTCTCGCTAGATTTTTGAGGGGTTTTGTTCTAAATCATGAGAACTCGTGATTTACAGGTTTATTTTCCTTCGAATTTTACTTTTATATGATTGATTGATTCATTTTCGTGGAAGTTACTCCGGTTTTGTTGTGATAGGGTTGCCATGGGCGGGACCTCAAGTCCTTAGCCATCTTGTGCACTCTATCACATGGAAGCAAACACCCAGGGGGAATTTCCTGATTCGGGTACGGTTTAAGGGTTTCTATCCTGTCCTTGTACGATTTTACCGTTAAAATTTGTTGATATTTGTCCTATTTGATGACTAGGCATACTATTCTGTTAATTCTTAGTTTTACGGGATTTTCACTTGAATTTTTTTGTACAATTTTCTGGATTATTGTTTGTACTATTTGAGGTGTACAAATTCTGATTGGTTATGGTACTAGTTGTACAATTTTGTTGAGAAATTCCTTTATCCTTTGCTGATTTTCAAAGAACTTTGAATTGAGGGTTTAAATTTAAGGGGGGGAAATCTGTTGGAGAGGGATTTTACCTCTTTTGTCCTTAAACCCTACTCTTAATGCCATAAATAGCAGGTCTTACGATCAATTAAAAAAAAAAAAAAAAAAATCGGGGGGGGGGGAGGGAAAAAGGAAAAAAAATCCAATCCTTCTTTTTTGAAAGTTTTAGTATTTAAATCCTACTAAGTTTTTTTTGACTTTACAACCAATATACTACACTAAACTATTGATATACTACTCTTAAGATACATATACTCTACAAATATCACAAAAAAGAAAAGACTAGGTTGCTTAAGGTTCTTTTTTTTTGTTGGCTTGAGGTGCTGATCCAATCTCTACCCTTTGATCCTTAGGTTGCCCCAACAAAAGGTAACATTCTTGTTTTTACCTTATTCACTCTATCTTTGAAGTTGTTTTTGTTTAACGAAAGTTGCTTATTGAATGTTGAATGAACTTATATGTATATTGATGTTGCTGTATTGTTGTTGTTAGCTGATGATAAGGTTTAAAAAAAATAACTAAAAAAAAAAAGAGAAGAAATGGAGTTGTACAACTGGTGTTTATTGTTCCATTGATATTCTTGGTTTCTGGAATTTATTTGAAATTGGTTTTGTGTTTGGAAGTTGTTTAAGGTCCATGCTTAATATTTGATAATAAAAGATTTTAAAATAAGGAAAATAAACAGTGTAGTCCAATGTTGTTGTTTTCAGATCTTTAAGTTTGTTTTAGTGAATACATTATTGTAAAAGAGGTTTAAAGAGTCTTTAGGAGGTTCATTATAGGATAATAAGACTAAAACAAGTAAATGGATGTACAATTGAGTTTCTGTCTTTCTTGCAATCTCCTATTTTTTGTCAAAAAATGAAGGCTGAAGTGATGCTCCCCTATTCTAGCTATTATTTGTTTGAAGAGGTTCTATTTCTGAGTGTTTTTGGTCCTGTCACATGTGTTTACCTTATACTTAGTCTATTGGATAGTTCTTGGTGAAACTCAGTCTACTTGTTTCCCCTTTAGGGTTGTCTGCTAGTGTCTGCTACATTTGTAATCTTCCCAGGACAAGTGTGTGTCCATATACTTGCTATAATAGTTGAAAACTTGGCATGATGGTATTTCTGCTACTATTTTGAGTACTCCATCACCATTCTGTGAACTATGTGCTTACTCTAATCTTTACGGTGATTTGTCTAGACTTATTCCAAGTGGTTAATCCTTAATAAGTTAAGTCTAACTTGATTGAGGCATTTAAAATAGTTACGTTTCTTTATATAACAAAGGGTTAGTACAAAAAGTGAAGTCTTTTTTTCTTTTACAAACAACTCCATCGGTGTACCTCACTGAGGATTGTTGAGGTTTGCTTTGTGTATTGGTCTTGTATGGTTACAGAGGTTTGGTGTAAGTCTTGAAAATGGTTATTAAAACATAAAATGTACTGAACCTCTCTGCACTTTCTATAGTCTTGAATTTAAGGTGTTCTGGAACATTAATTCTCTCTGCTGAGTTGTTTGAACTTTTGTTCATCATTTAGGCTGGTTTCCTTTTATTCCTTCTTGTTTACACTATGTCTAATAAATAATATGGTAAGGAAATCCCTTCTGTGTGCCTCTATGACTATCTTGTCTCATATGAATGATTTCTCTGAGTCCTGTTAAAGTGCTTAAAAAAGTATAAATGATACAGCTTTACCTGCTTGTGAATTTTACGCTGTCAAATATACATTGAAATTCTCTAAAAACTGGAAAGTTCTTTAAAGGAAGACTTTGCTGAACTTATAACTTGATCATTTGATCACTTTGGAATAACCTGTGTTTTAATTGACCTTTTCATCTGCACCTTATTCTCCTATCTTGTTTAATAAGGTATTTGAACCGTGCTTGCATCACTCCTAATGATAATTCCATCTTGTTTATGCTTAGTGTGTCACTATATTGACTCTTGTCCATTAGCTTATCACCTATATCAAGACCAGTCCACTCTAAGCTTAACCAAAGTCTAAAACTTATCATCTCTCACTATGACTGCATCAGAACTCACTTATTTGAGTAGTATGAAGTTCAATCTCTTTTCTTTTATTCTGTTTGTTTGAATTACGCGCTTTTCTATGCCAATGCTTGTCACAAGTAATTACTTAAACAAAGATACACTACCCTTTGGGTAATTGAATCAACCTGCATACCTAGTTGCTTGTACACTATTTGCCCACATTGCTCATAAATATATCATTGTGTGACCAAGGAGAAGTAACATGGATCTTTCCTGATCACTTTGACTCATTATTAAAATTAAAATTGACATCTTAAGGCTTGGAAGATTATTAGTAGGCCTGGAACTTTTAATATGCTAGCTCTCAGGCTGTTTGAGATTGAAATTGGGAACAAAAAATGACTTTGTGGAACTTACACTTGTATCCTGTGCCATAAACTTGCCATGCTTAATATTTTAGACTTGCTAAATTCTAATTTGTGACTAGATCTTCTTGTCTGAAACTGCTTATGTTAAATCTGGACATAAAATGAACTCGGACATGTTGTCACTTTAGAAACTAAAATACCCCAAGTGTTTGTGTCCATCTCGAGGTCTCCTTTTGTGAACACTGTGAAGTTTTGTGTATGTTCCCTACTGTTACTTGTTATGTGCTTATTGCTTCCTTATTTGGCTCATCATGTGTGTCATGAACGCTTAGAACTTGCATTATAACTGCTCATTGTACTGTGACAATGCTATAACTTGTCCCTACTGTGTCCAGTGAACTTCGGTCTTGCTGAATCTTTCTCATTAATATGATTCCAAGTTGTATTTATTTGGCTGTGTTTTATTAAGTCTGAAAGTACAAATCTGAGTATATATGCATGATATAATGTGAGTTTTAGGTGGATATAAGAGGGTATGCTCCTCTTAGTGGTTTTCCCCTCTATATCCTAGGTATATCAGGTATATTAAGTTGCCTATACTTAGTAAATTTCAGAGAAAAACATTGTATTTAAGTGGTATATTGATGTATATCACAATCTCTGTACTTAGAAAATTTTAAGGGATACGGGAGTATGTCGGTGGGTATACCACAGGTATATATCTGTGTATACCATGCTTCAACAATTAGAAAGTTTGAAAGATGAAACTGTTGTTGGGCCAGTAAATTGGCTTGGCCTTGTGAAACTATTCTCAAATGATTTATGCCTACTTTTGGGCCATTGTATCGTTCAGATTTGGGTCTCTTATTATTATTATTAGGCTTAGCCCAAGAGTTGTAATTTATTTTTGGCTTTGTAATAATTAATTATAGTCTAATTTCCGTACTTAGTTTAATTATTGAATGCATACTAATGTACTTGTATACCCTTTTGCATTTGACCCCAAAAAACCGTTTGTGGGCTTCTACGAGGCCGACTACGTATCTTAGATCGAGTCACCAAAAACGGAGCGAAATGGAGCACACGCATTGGACCTAAGGAGAACCCGACTGCATGAATAATTCCGATTTGGGCTTGGTCGGCCCAAAAACTCTCTCTCCACTACTTATGCATTTAATTCATTACTTGTGTATTTATTATATAAATTGGAACCCTTATAAGATTATCACATATTTAGAGTCGTTAAAATTGATTTTTACAAGTTATAAAACCGATTAACATGGACTTGGGTATGTTTTGAACAAAAGGACTAAAAACTCTGATTTTTTGTAAAGTTATGGACCGAATTGGACATCTATACAACCTATGGAATGAAAAGACTTATGAACTATGGACTGATTTGGGTTGATTTAAAGAGCCTGAGGACTGATTTGGATTCATGATGACTTAGACTATATAAAAATAAAATAATAAGACTTGATTAAACTTGACTCAAAAAGATTAAAAAAAAATGGACTATATATACATGTAAAATACTATATATACTTAACCTATTTTCTTAAAACTATTTTACTATACTTTAACCGTTTTTTTTTTTTAAAACTATTTTCGGGTGGACTTATGTGGAGTCCTACTTAGGCTAAAAGCCTTCGGGTATTAGCCTAAGTGTTTTAGTCTGACACCCTAAAAACGCCCAATTTTGGGCAAGACTCTACCATTTTTTATCCTTGAAAAGAGGTATTTTTGCATGCAAGACTAATTTTTATTTGCGAAAGTATGAAATATAAACTATTTTTATCACAACCAGTTTATATCTATTTAGACACACTATTAGAACCAGTAGGTAAACCGCAATTGAGCGGATCACAATACCGGGATGCCTAACACCTTCCCCGGGGATCACTAGAACCCTTACCGCCACACTCGCACATAACTAAAAATACTTAAGCCGTGAATTCCTTTTGAGACAGGTATTAGCATGTCATGATACAAATATTACAAGGTTGATCCCAAGAACATGTCAAGATGGTTTTCTAACCTTATGCAATGTCCATCAAACAGTAAGCCAAACTAATATCCTGAGCAAACTTACAACAATCTAGGTATTTCTGATTAAACTAGACTCTTTTGTTTCAATAAATACATGTTAATAGTGTATTGTGACCCTCATCAAGATTCAAAATCACACAAACCATTTCCAGATTCCAACAGCCTCAAATATCTTTGCTAAGTTATTGCACTGATCTAGGGTTCTCACCTTAAACCAAATAATCACAAGTATCATGTTTGTGAAGAAATTACTCTAAGCCTGCTAAACAGTACCTTATTTAACAATAATACTACAAAGACAAAGAACCAAGAGCATTTTAACAATACATTCTAATCATTAACTTATATAATGACAAAGAACATAAAAGAGGGGCTGGGTATTACCTTTTTTCGATGCAACCTTTTGTCAAGAATGGATTCAAAAGCTCTTGGTGCTTCCACCCTCAAAATCGACCACAAAGAAGGAAAATAAATAAATAAATTTACTAGACCCGACAAAGAGGTTTTGAGTCTAAAATTATACTTTTGCTTAAATTTCAAGTTTTGACTTAAATTCTAGGTTATCGATTTTTTTAATGCTCCAAAAAACTCTCCTTTTTTCTTCCTCCTTTTTTTCTGAAGGTTGGGGTTCTATTTATAGAACTCCAAGACTGTGAGAAAACTTAAGAGCAATGATGTGGGATGGATTAGTTTCGTTCAATCTACTCTTGCAAAATGAAGATCTACGGTGGAAATTGACAGATTCAGAACGCATGGCCAGATCTGAGCACGATTCTACTCGATCTGGCCCATTTGTACTCAACCAATAAGAATCGAACAAGAATACAACAATATAATAGTGAAAATAAAGAACAAATGCAGAAAACGTGTAACAAATTCAAAACTAAAAGGAAAATCGAAGATGAAAGTGACCTATACCGTGTTTGGAACGATTTTTGAGTGAGAAATGTACGAACCATT
This sequence comes from Lycium ferocissimum, assembly GCF_029784015.1. Lineage (NCBI taxonomy): Eukaryota > Viridiplantae > Streptophyta > Magnoliopsida > Solanales > Solanaceae > Lycium > Lycium ferocissimum. Next base: position 8,513 of record NW_026719153.1, on the reverse strand, counting down.
AATTGTTGCATGCATTTGAATACGTAAAAAGCTTTTGAGGTCTGAGACCTCTACATTGTTTGTCATTTTTGGCGATGAGAGAGAAAGGCGAGCATAGGCGGCGCCAGGGTTAAGCATGGAAGAGGAAAGAGAGAAGGGGGAAGGGGTGGTTGGCCCTTTGCTTTTTTTGAAAATGAAAAGTGAAGAGGTAATTACCCCCTTTATTATTAGGCTTGGGCCGGGTCAACCCCTATTGGGTTTGGATTCGGCCCACTGATTCCTAAGGAGTAAAATAGGCCCTTTTCTTGTGTATACACCAAGTGTATACACATATATCTCATATATATGTGTGTATACTTAGTGTATACGCTGGGTATATCTAGTTATTAACTTGTTATAATTAAAGAAAATTTAAACCACAGGAAAAAATAAGTTGCCACGTATTTTATAATAATAAAGAAAAGACAAAAATAATTTTAAAGGTTGGTTAAATCGTTGATGGGCCTGAAACCTTAATTAATTGGCCCAACGCACTTATTTCAATTATGGCCTTCTAATTTTTAAAATTAGGACAAACATATGATTTTAAGTTAAATACCAACAGACTAATTTTAAAAAAATATAAGCTAATTCCTTTAAATGGAAGAACAATTGAATTAATTGTAACCAGGGCAAAAATCAAAAAGGAAAATACATATCTGATAAGGGGTTCAGTTTTGCAAATAATTATTATTTAATTAGTTAACTAGCCTAATCAAATCATTAAAGGGCGATTATACTTATTTTTGTAAAAAATCAGGAGTAGTAAAGAAAAGGTAAGTAATTAATTACTTAAACTATTTAAATTATCCAAATTTTTGAGGTGGAAAATGAAAGAGAAATGTTAAACAAAATAATTTTAAATGATTAAACAATGATTCCTCTTCTTTTTCTTTTTCCTCTTTTAAAATAATTCAACCAAATATCGTGAAAATCATTTATTATTCTCTAAACAAAACAAGACGCATGAAAAATATTTTTACTAATTTAAAAGGAAGAAAGCATTTTTGCAAAAATCATTTAAGGCTATTACAGATATTCAGCTTATTCACTCATTACCCAGGGACCCCGAGTGATTAAAATGACTTACAGGAGGTCAAAAATTAGGTGTCAACAACTGCCCCTCCGGTGTTCGGGGATGGCGGGACCATCTCCGAGCAATAAAATTTGACTAACCCTAATTTTTGACTGACCCGGCTCCTTGTACCCTTTGAATTTTCACATATGTGGCCGGACCCTGGCTTCTGGGTTTCCTACATATCTCATGTTATATGAGAATTCAAGTCGCTTGTAGTTCGACTCAATTAAAGACCTTCAAGTGATTTGAGGGAAGCTTTTCTGGGGATCCCGATGTTGTGATTAGGTTTCCCAGAAGACTTGTTAGGATGTGACCGACTCTCAGGGCTTCAGTTTGCCTACATATCCTTGGTTCCTAGGAATCAGGTCACATGCAGTTTGACATGCTAGAGAGAAGTAAATCCCTTATGCGAGGGTACTCTCAGACTTCCCGGTGTTACCCGGCCTGTTGCGATTTTTTTTTTTGAAACAAAAGAAAAAAGAGAAACAGGACAAGTGGTGGCTGAGTTTGAGGTTGGATGGCTTCCGAATCCCGACCGGAGAGCTTGACTCTCATGAGCACCCTATCTTGACCGGCTGCGTAAGAAAAAGTTTCACATTTGCTCCGCAAGTTGTCTGGATCTGACTCAAAGAACTAGCTCCTTTCGGGTGGCTGTGTGCTCTTTTTCCTGATTTTGACAATATGAGGATATTCTTGTGGAAATTTAGATGAATGACTCTCTTAGCTTTTTGTATGAATAACCCTCTTGGCTGTTTGTATGAATGGCCCTCTTAGCTTGTTTATATGAATGGCCCTCTTGGCTGCTTGTATGAATGACCCTCTTGGCTGTTTGTATGAATGGCCCTCTTGGTTGTTTGTATGAATACCCCTCTTTGCTTATTTGTACGAATGGCCCTCTTGACTTATTTGTATGAATGGCCCTCTTGGCTTGTTTGTATGAATGACCCTCTTGGCTATTTGTATGAATGGCCCTCTTGGCTTATTTGTATGAATGACCCTCTTGGCTTGTTTGTATGAATGGCCCTCTTGGCTATTTGTATGAATGGCCCTCTTGGCAACTTTAAAATAAAGAATTTGAAAGTAATTAAGGGATAACAGATATGGCCCTTATGGTTGGATGATCTTTCCTTCGTCCGTAGTGTGGGCTGTGACCCTCGTGGTCGGATATGTCCCTTTATTTTTGTCCTAACCCTTTTGGTCGAATATGACTTTATGCTCATTCACTGTGACCTTTTTGGCCTGATGTGTCCTTGTAATTCGCTCTTTGTGACCCTTTTGGCCTGATGTGTCTTTGTCAGTCGCTCCTTGCGACCCTTTTGGTCAAACGCATCTTTACTGCCTGTTTCCGTTGTGATTCTTTCGATCTCTCTCCTCCGTTTGGGCTCTTGCCTTTGCTTTGCTGCTGTCCTGTAAAGAGGAAAACCTGCATCCACAGAAAATTGTGAGTCTCCTAAGAAGCTGATTAACGCGGTCGCCTTCTTGCCCGGTGTCTCCTCTTGATTCCACTTTGAGCCCTGTTGGGCTCGATATTTCAAGAGATGTTTTTGGGATGTACTTGTACTAAATTGTTTAAAAAATTCAACGTAAAGTTTATAAAATACGCGTTGTTTTTTTTCCTTTTTAGAAGTGTTTTGTTTTGTGTCATGACATGTGTCTTCTTTAAATGAAAATCCGCCGATTCTCCTTGATAGCACGGTTGCTGACTTGGATTTTTTCTAAAAAATTCTGCCCCAGTTTCAAGACTCGCTCCGATTGTCCTTATGTTGTTTTACTAAGCAGAAATTTTTGAGGTCCCCTAAAAAATTCTGCCCCAGTGTACGGTTCTATTTTGCCCTTTCTTTTGTTGACCACCTCTGATAGGAATTTTTGAGGTTCCCTCAAAAATTCTGCCTCAATGTAGAGTTCTATTTTTCAATTCTTATATCGACCCTCGTGAGCCCGATTTCGTTGACTTTTTCGCTTTTACAATCTCTGAGGTTTCCTAAGGATTTTTTGTTTTTTCTTTTATGACGACCAAGCTCGAGAGCGCCTATGTAACCTGTCGCAGTAGGAATTCAGGTCGAACGTAGTTCAAAACAAAGTAATTGAGTTTTGATTTTACTAATAGAGCGACCGGGTCCAGTATGGACCGCCTACGTATTCCATCATGGGGAATTCAGGTCATTGTGTTGTTCATTACATAGATAGTGTGTTTTGTCCCTATTCTAGTACAATTACAAGCAAAAAGGTGCGACTACAAAGAAATTAGAAATGCGAGTACAAGCAAAATAAGATCCTAAACATAGTATCTCTTGAGTGCATCTGCATTGATGGCTTTGGGCCACTCTTGCCTGTCCATCTCAGCTAAAACCACAGCTCCTCCTGAAAGTACTTTCGTGACCGTGTATGGTCCCTACTAGTTTAGCGCGAATTTCCCTTTATACTCCTCTTGGCACAAGTTGTCCGATTTGGAAAAGGCGAGTTCTGACCTGCTTGTTGAAGGCTTTAGACATTCTCTATCTGTACAACTGCTCGTGGCATACTGCCATCATTCATTTTTCCTCTATCATGGCTAATTGTTCATAACGGCTCTTGACCCATTCAGCATCTTTAAATTTTGCCTCTTGGATAATTTTGAGTGAAAGGATCTCTACCTCTGCGGGTATGACCGCTTCTGTACCATTAACGAGGATGTATGGAGTTGCCCCGGTGGAACTTCTGGTCATTGTTCTGTATCCCAACAGAGCATAAGGCAGTTGTTCGTGCCAATTCTTGTAGTTGTTAACCATCTTCCTCAAAATTCTTTTGATGTTTTTATTGGTAGCTTCTACGGCTCCATTCATCTGAGCCCGGTAGGCGGTAAAGTTCCTGTGAGTGATTTTGAATTGCTCACCAATGTCCTTCATCAAATGACTATTCAGATTGGCGCCATTATCTGTGATGATAGATTCTGGTATACCGAAACAACATATCAAATTATTTTTTACTAAGTCCGCTGCCACTTTCTTGGTCACTGATGTACGGGAAGTGGCCTCCACTTATTTGGTAAAATAGTCTATGGCAACTAAGATGAAACGATGTCCTTTGGAGGCTGGTAGTTCAATGGGTCCTATGACGTCCATTCCTAAGCCACGAAAGGCCAAGGAGAACTCATCGCATGCAATTCTGAGGGTAGAACTTTGATTAGATCCCCGTGTATGAGATATTAATGGCACTTTTACACGAACTTACAGGAATCATGATCCATGGTCATCCAGTAATACCCTGTCCTCGGGATTTTCATAGCGAGGACGAATCCATTCATATAGGGTCCATATGCTCCTGCGTGCCCTTCTTTTAGCAGCTTTGTGGCCTTTTTGGCATCCACGCATCTGAGCAAACCAAGATCGGGGGTTCTTTTGTACAGTACTTCCTTGTTCAAGAAGAAACCATTGGTCAACCTCTTGTTGGTTTTCCCTTGATTTGCCGAACTCTCTGGTGGATATTCTCTCTTTTCCAGGTAGGTCTTGATGTCGATGTACCTTGGTCGGCCATCTGGTTCCGCCTCTACACAGGCGTAGTGAGCCTGCTCTTCTTTTAGTGTGATCTTCAATGAATCAATGTAGGCGCTCTCATGATGTTGGATCAGAGACGCTATCGTGGCTAACGCATCTGCGAACTTGTTTTGAGCTCTTGGCGTATGTTTGAAGACAATACTCTTGAATCCTCCACACAATCATTCGGCCAAATTTACATATGGGAGTATTTTGTCATTTTTGTTGCCCAATTTCCTTTTACTTGATTTATGAGCAGATCAGAATCTCCTATCACCAACAATTCTTGTATGTTCATATCCAGTGCCATTCTAAGGCCTAGGATCTATGCTTCCTATTTCTCCATATTATTGGTGCATCTGAAGTTGAGCGTTGCGGCCATCGGATAGTGTTGGACTGTCTCTGATATCAATACGGCTCCAATGCATGATCCTATGTAGTTGACTGCTCTATCAAAAAATAGTCTCCAACCTGAATATGGTTCCATAACCTCTTCTTCTACGGTCATCACCTCTTCGTCCGGGAAGAAAGTCCGTAATGGCTCCAATTCATTATCTACAGGACTTTCCGCAAGGAGGTCTGCCAGGGCTTGTCCTTTGATTGCTTTTTGCACCACGTACACGATGTCGAACTCGCTTAGCAACGTTTTCCATTTGGCTAATTTTCCTATGGGCATTGGCTGTTGAGAATGTATCTCAGTGGATCCATTCGGGAGATGAGGTGAGTGGTGAACACTGACAGTAATGCCCCCGTTTTTGGGCGATCCAGTCAAAGCATAATGCAGTCTTTTTCCACCAACGTGTATCAGGCTTCGCAAGATGTAAACTTCTTACTCAAGTAGTAGGCGGCATGTTTCTTTTTGCCCTCTTCATCAAGCTGGGCGAGCATGCACCCGAAGGCTTTTTCCGATACCGACAGATACAGTAACAGAGGACTCCCTGGTTGGGCGGTACCAAGACTGGAGGGTTGGAAAGGTATCTCTTGATCTTGTCAAATGCCCCTTGGCACTCTTCTGTCCAATTTGTGGGAGCATCCTTCTTGAGCAACCTGAGGATTAGCTCTATAGTTACATTTGACTGGGCTATGAACCGTCTAATGTAGTTCAACCTCCCGAGGAAGCTCATGACCTCTTTCTTGGTTTTAGGAGGTGGCAGTTCTTAGATTGCTTTGATCTTGGCAGGGTCTAGTTCGATGCCTCTGCGGCTAGCAATGAATCCCAGCAATTTTCCTGCGGGCACTCCAAATGCGCACTTTGCGGGATTTAACCTTAAATTGAATTTGCGAAGTCTGTTGAAGAACTTACGCAAGTGTGCAGTATGTTTTGCACTTTCCCTTGATTTTATGATGACATCATCTACATAGACTTCGATCTCCCGATGCATCAAGTTATCAAGGAACAGTAGCTCGCTGTCTTCACAGGCGATGGCATTTTTGAGGTCGGTAATGGCATCACCAGAGGGTGTATTGGCCCCACGGCTGTGGTGATGAAAATGGTTTTTCGCGTCCCTTCGCTCATAAGTATCTGATGATATCCGGCGAAACAATCCACGAACGACTGCAGCTCATGCTTGGCATCGTTGTCTATCAGGATGTGGATGTTTGGAGGTGGGAAGTTGTCTTTTGGACTGGCTCGATTGAGATCTCGATAGTCTACGCATATTCAGATATTCCCGTTTATCTTCAAAACTGGCACTATGTTAGCCACCCAAGTCGGGTAGGATGTTACTTCCACTATTCCGGACTCAATCGGCTTTACCACCTCATCCTTTGTCCTAATGCTCAAGTCAGGCTTAAATGTCCGAGTCTTTTGCTTGACCGGCGCGAAGGCCTCCTTGATAGGTAATATGTGGGCCACAATTTCGGTGCTCAAACCCGGCATATCTACGTATGACCAAGTAAAGACGTCCACATATTCCTTTAGCAGAGCTACGCCTTTTTTTCTGTGAAATCCCTAAATAGGCACTGATTCGCGTTTCCTTGACCTCCTCCTCATCACCGAGGTTGATTACCTCAGTCTCATCTATGTTCGGCTTTCTTTGTTCTTCCAGCTCTTCCAATGCTTTTTCCAGTCCCTCTGCCATCATTGTTGATTCATCATATTCCTCATATTCTTACGGCTCATTTTCCTCATTCGTTTCACGACATGTCATGACATTTTCGGTTGTCTTATTATAGTTACTACTGAAAAAGTGAGGTAGAGTAAGATTAGGCTTACTATTACCTATTATGCGTGTTTAGTTAGAAAACCTTTATTATTGTTATTATTATCATTATCCGATAAAGATAGTTATTTTGTGAAAATCGAGGCTTTCATTCATTCAAAAGCAAATGACTACAACTATGGCCTTGGTTAGGAACAACATCGGACCATTTCCATTTTTGCACATTACGAAGTAGTTTTAGGAAAAGGTGATCATTCGGGCCTAGGCCGATGTCACTATTTTTTAGCAAAAAGGGTTTTAAGAAAATCCATCTCTCTACCGAGGAACTAAGAGAGGAGTGGCTGTCCAATTTCTTAGGTGCTCTCCTGGCCTTAGATTGCAAATGTCGGGTGCCTCTTGATCTTCTTCAATGACTGCGTAGCATCCCTCTTCCTGAAATAGCGACTCGAGACCCCCGTCTGTTTCTTCTTCACTTAGCGCGCTGACCTTCGGGAATGATCGGCATGTACCCGAGATTGGATGAGGCAGACCCTGCGTTTTGGGCTCTCTCTTTATTGCCCTTGTGAGCTTGTCTTTATTAGGAGTATACCCTATGCCGAAGTGGTAGTTCTCTTTTGGGATTAGAACAGGCTCCGTTATCCCCTCAAGGTCTCTTCTTAGACCTCTGCTTATTTCAAAACCATTTTTCAGCACAGTGGAGGCGATCATCCTGTATACTGCTGGCATGGCCTTATCGGCCTCCTCCTCTGCATGAGTGGCTCCCAGGTATTCTACCACGTGAAAGGTTGGCGAGTGAAGGCTTCCTTCAATCATAGGGACGATGTCGTAAGGGTAGCTCCGATCATTCTTTTCAGCTGCCACAATGATTTCCTGTCCTTGCCATTCAAATTTCGCTGTTTGGTATGTAGTTGGATGACCGCCCGCCGAGTGCATCCAAGGTCCCCAAGAGCACATTGCAACAGCAAAGGATTACCATGACTTCGAACGCCGTGAAGACGGAGTTCAACTCCGGGACCGTGTATCTATCTCTCCTGGAATCACTGAGAGATCCATCAAATCCTCTGACGTTTGTTCCACTTTGACAGATCTGCTCGCGCGATGCCCGGTGCTGGGTCAATGCGCGGCGACAGGCAAATATCGAGGTCACACGTTTTGCCGTGACATTCCCACGCGATGGTGGGTGGCTTCGTCGCCGGGCCGTTCGTCCTCACGGCGCATCCTCTTTGGGAAGCGCATCTTGTATTTTCCCCCCAAAGGGGACTGCCTAGCCCATTTTTCCCCCCCCGGCCCGCCGGGATGGGCTTTGTCAAACCTTTTCCCAGAGCCGGGATAAATAGTGGCCCCCAGCTCGACGAATTTTTGCGTGCTTGGGTTTAAAAATGGAGGAATTTTTTTCCCCAGCGCCGCCGAAATCCTTTGGGCCCCCCCTCGCGCTTCCTTTGGGGGTTTTCCTCCCCGTATCCGATAAGTTTGGGATTTTACCACCCCTTTTTCTTTTTCTTTAATTTATAATTTTTTTATGTTTTTTTATTGAGAAAAAAGTCATTTAATATCGTTTACATTTATTTTAAGGGTTTTTTATTATTTGAATGATCGGAAGAAAAAATTTAAAAAAGTCCAAAAAAAAAATTGGACAAAAATTCCCCAAATTTTTCAAAAACGGGGATAGATTTTTAAAAAACGAAAATCGAACCTTTTTCTAATTTTAATTTTACCCCGGGGAAAAATTTTAAACAAAAAAAT
>NW_026719152.1:0-12500 GCF_029784015.1 Lycium ferocissimum | reverse complement strand
GAGCCGATTATTGCGAGCGGACAAGGTATGTAAGGCGTCGCTTTCTTTCATTTGGCATGTCCTAGTGTTATTAGGCTATGACCCGCATCTCGGGGTTGTTCTGTTCTTAAATCCGAGCTTAGATACGTACTTATTTGCTCCTAAAGATTGATTCATCATTGTGTTCAATATAAGGTTCTTAAGTTTCTAAATAAAGGAGTGTCTAAAGGTTTGTAAAGGTTTTGACTACAAAGAGGTCCCGAGCTTCAAACGTCCGTAATCTCAGATACGAGTTTCTAACGCCCCCAAACATAATATGTATGTTCATAAGACCTATCTTTCCCCTAACTACCATAGTCGGGGTTCCGATGGGGTCGGCACTCCGTCCGTGGGGCCCGCGCCTTTTTATGCTTCCGTAATGATTTTCAGAAAAGTTAATACTATTTTCGTTTAAACTTTGGGTAAGGGACTTTACTTACTTTATGATTTATGAATATGATTTTATGCATATGTATGCTCAATGACTCCAGGCTCATTGTTATCACCTCGTCCTACCGGATCCCGGGCCGGTTATGTTCGTGCGCGCTATGATATATATTCTGGAGTATGATGTGTTCCGGTACGCCGTGTCCCCTTCGGTCGGGTACCGTGTATATTTGGCGTTACGGGGAGGGGGGGGGGGTACGCTTTGTGATATGATATGATCCGTCGGGTGTCGGAGATCTGAAACCTTCTGGAGTATGATGTGGTATGGCGCCATGTCGGCGTGGCTTACCATCGCTCTTGAAGCAGTTTTCTATGCATGATTTATGTTTTGTTACATAAGTATTTTAACGTTTGCATATTGTACTTGATTTATCTGCTCGTTCCCACTTATGATTACGATTCTGCTTTTACATACTCGCATATTCAGACGACCCCATCTTGGGGCTGCGTTCATGCCCGCAGTACGCTCGCCTTTAAGGTGATCCACCCGCTTAGGACACCTATTCGGCTTCCCAGGATCGCTCCTTCTTCCGAGCTCATATATTTTGGTATATATTTTCTTCTCGATGTATATGTACATTATTATTCGGGGTACGACGGGCCCCCGTCCCGTCATATGTTTTCGTTATTCTCAATAGAGGCTCGTGGATATGTACGTGGGTCAGGGCTATGTACGTACGCTCGTATATATATATGTGATATGTTCGGGCGAGTTCACACGCGCAATACTCGCTTACTTGCTCGTATATGTATATATGGTTATGTTGGCCCCGTGGCCTTTGTTGGTATTTTCTCAAGGCGGTGGGTTAATTTTGGCTAGTAAGAAAAACAAAGGAAACTCTGCCCAAATTTTATTAAATATTCGAGTTACTATCTTTGGGACTTTGGTACGTACGGGTGCCCAGGTCGGGCGCTAGTCGCGGCCTACGGGGTTGGGTCGTGACAGTAAGGGTCGGGTGCCCATCACACCCTATCGGATTAAGGGTGTGACACAAAGGTATACTGGGGGCCTTGTCCCAGCAAGTATGTTACGTGTTGCAGACTCATGTTAGAGGTTTCATAGACAAGACAAGTGTCATGTTAGACTTCCAGAGTTGGTTAGCCGGTTTGGCTCATTTATGATATTGTCCGCGTTCATGACTTAACCAAGTACTTATGTTCAATATTATGACTTACCATGTTTTACAAAAGCTCATCATGCATTTCACGCTCATGCTGTATTTCCGCTCATGTATGCCTCATGATGATTCAGCAAGGTATGTGGTTCGCTCGGTCACATACAGTATGGCACCGAGTGCCGTGTTTCGCCCAGGCCATGGTTCGGGGCGTGACAGAAAAATACCCCAAAATCCTAGCTTGAATCACCTTAAGAAGGATTACCTTGCAAACCCTACGTTTTTCATTCAAGAAATATGTTAAGAGTCATGGGTTTAACGCTAGGATTCATTAGTAATGTTAAAGATGTTCTTACCTTTATGTTAAGAGACGTGGAGAAAAGATTTTCGTCCTTAGGGTTTATGAGAATAATTCATAAAATTAATCCCATCACTATTTATATACACAATCGAAGTAGAAATACGGTACGAGTTTACGAACCGTATTTCAAAATACGGGCCGTAAACTGCGGTCGTATTTAACAATAATGAAAACAGTGAGCAGTCTTAGGGAACAGGTGAAATACGTCTAGAAATACGGACCGTATTTCAAAATACGAGCCGCATTTCAAAATACGAGCCGTAAACTCTGGCCGTTTTTTATGGTATCAAAATAGTAAGCCACCTAAGATGGTGGGTGGAATATGCCCAAGGTCTACGGATCGTATTTCAAAATACGGGTCATATTTCGTGGCCGTATTTTACATTTAACCCAAAACAGTAAAGTCTAATTATCCTAGACACTTTCACACTTAACTCGAATTTACGGAGTGTTACAAGTAAGCAGAAAGGATAGAGTATGGCAAAATGCGATAGAGGACAAATGTGAATATCTTGGAAATAGATCTGGATAAACAGGGATAAAGTATAATAACGATGGGGATGGATGTAATCCGAGATGGAATAATTAAATTTTACGAAAAATGTCAAGGCATTTCTGATTCTTAAGGAATGTCTGAGAGGATAAATATGAAACCATATTGATACGTTCACCTACAGAATGGAAGAGCCCCCCCCCCCCCCCCCCCCCCCCCACCCTAAAAAACAATTTTGGAGATGGAAAGAATTCTTACTTTAATAAAACATTCCACGAATTCTAGGGCCACGTCGTAAAAAACAAATGGAGAAGAGCGCTAGAGGATGGCAAAAACCTATTCAAAAGTTCCTTCCTAAGGTGCTATCTAGTGGTAAGGTGGTGACTTACCCGGGAACAAAGAGTTAAGTAGAATCAACTAAAGGAGGAAAACAAAGTTAAGAGCAAGGAAAGTCAAGAAGCGGTCATATGGGCAAAGGTAAGATGAGTGGGCTACGGAATTGCCAAGAGGAAGTTGGTAACCATCAAGGACAAGAGGAAGGATAATAAGCTACTAAGTCTGACCAAAAGACAAAACAACGGTAACATGAGATAAGAGTCTTGATAAGGAGTAAATTTGACCATAAAGGGAATAAGAAGAATGTATGAGGGATATGTATAAATATGAACAGGTTGTAGCAGCATAAAGGAAATGAAAAATTTGATGAAGGAGGAAAGAAAAGAGTGTACTTTACTAAAAGAGTGTAATTTACTAACATTGCATGGTGAGAACAAGAATTGGCAGAGAATTAGAAGGACTATGATGCAAATTTTTTAAGAAGGACTACGAGACAATATAAGCTAAGCTAATGAAAGGAGGAATCGTGAGAATGAATTGTATAGTATAGATATAAATCGGGAATTAAGAGCGAGAAGAATCTCAAGGATCTTAGTAAAAAGGTAGTTACGAATGAAGATTATGGCGGAAGGAGCATTGCATGGGGAGAAACTCCATAAAGAGCCCAACGAATTTCGATGTCACCATTAATACATTGGCCTAGAGGATTAATAATCATGAAAGGGAGAAGTGGTCTGAATTGTATTCAATAGGTGTAAACCTTTCACTTAGTACAAAAGTTCAGCTAGTAAAAAAAAAAAAAAAAAGTTAAACTATGTGAAGAAAGGAATTCCAGTATTATATGGAATAAAAGAATTAGAGGACTACTAAAGCTGGCCAGATGACTATCAGAGATGGTTAGTACGCGAATGTTATTGGTATATAAGAATATCCCTAAAAAAAGGGGGGGGGGAAATCGTATCTGCTTCGAGATAAACTACCATATTCTCGAGTTCAAAAGAGGGAAATGCACTGACTCGAAGGAGCCAAAATTCGAGACGAACCCATATATCAAGGAGGTGCTAAATAAAAGTAAGAATGGACTAAATGCAAGTATATTATAGGACAAATATGGAACAGGAGGCATGACAAGATGGTGAAGAATTAACAAAACAAAGGGTTTTGTCAATAAAATACATTATGCTTCCAGGCTATGGTTCGAATCGCTCACACCGGAGAAAATTTAGGCTTCATTTAAATATGCAGTAGAGTACTCCAGAAAGGTAAAAGAAGGAATAAGAAGAGCATGCAAGCTGACAAAAGATAAGTACAAAGGACAAATTGGATTGTTAAAAAGGGAAATCTTAGTATAACAAGAGACAAAATTTTTAACAAAAGGAGTGTTTATAGGAGGTTTAGTAATCCCTAAAGGAAAGGAAGATAATGTGCCTATGGATAACAAAACAGCAGTACTACCAGGGATTAGAAAGTACCTCACAAGTTGCCAGTTATGTCAAATGTGAGAACATATGTTATAGAACCATATAAACAGTCATCGTGATGAAACAACCAGCAAAATAATGTAAGGACAAGGATAAGGCATTAAAAAAGAATAGAGACTAATTTAAGTCTCAAATGACTATCAGTACAAGAGAATCAAGGGCTGTATGGAAAGGCAGTTATGACTAAGTAAGATTTTATCTTAATTCCATGCTTATAGGTTTATTTTGTAAATCATGTTAAGGGTTGGGGAGAGAAAATTGGAGGAAAAGTTCAAAAATGAATTGGAAGGTATTTTGAGTGGTAAATTAGCTTAAGTTATACTTATTGGTATGTTATGAATATAATTCAGCTATGAGAGATAATAATTATGATGAGGAAGCATCGTACACAAGCGTATGAGATATGGTGTTACGGTTGTTGTTATAGACTAACTATGGAAAGTAGCCTAGTCTTGTGTGAGTTCGATTTGAATATAAATCTCTTGGCTGTGGTATTGTTGATATATTGGATGGACAATCTAAAGTAAAATAATCATTGAGAATAATAAGTCATCAACAAGAAAATGCTATTGCGAATTATCTGGGCTCTGCCATTGGTGGAACTATGATGATATTGTAAGGAATTAAGAAGTCCGACCAAGGAATCAAAAGGAGATGATATGGTATGCAAATATATAAGGTCAACTAGTGCAAAAATGGTACAACAGCTAAGGGTACTCCCAGATCGGCGGCAAGCCATCACAATCACTAGCTAGGATAATCATAATAGGGACAGGGCAATAACGGGACATCAACTGACCATTGGCCACTCACATAAAAAAAATGAGGACATGGAACTAATGGATAAGTTTGACAAGAAATAGGAAAGTATGAAAGAAGACTGATGAGCTCATATTATAAGCGTATGAAGATCATGGTCTAAGCAAAGACAACCATTTCAAGAAACTAATGATAACATTGTAAACCCCCAACTACAACATTCGAAGACGAATGTTTTTAAATGGAGGGGGGGGGGGGGGCGGGGAGAATGTTTCACTCCGTAATTTTGAAGTTGTGATTCGTTAAGTGTTGGTTGTTTTAAGTATGGACATTGGAGTTACCTCCAAGGATATACAAGATTATATGCGCTTATCTTATGGTTATAAGGGTTTAAGTTCGTATAATAAGATATGGAAGGATTGGAGGGCAAGCGAATCAAGGAAATTAAGTTTGTCCGACTTTGGAGAAAATATGAGGGGCAATTTTGGTCCAACTTGGAGAAAGAATATCTTTTAGTATATGAGTAGTTTTGAAGCAAAGTAAAAACCTAAATTGAAGTTCAGGAAGTCTAGTTTCCAACACAACAAACCGCGCATCGATCCGACATCGGAGTCAAACACTATGAGCATTTCAAGATGGACTGCCAGGGCAGAAATTACCCTGAGCGAACGCAACCCAAGGGCTGTGAACGCGAACAGGAAGACTCAGCAACCCTCCGCGTTCGGATAGCATACAGTTGTGATTATAGTATCGTATTGCAGTGAATCTTGGCTTGAAATTAAGGCGAATCTTGAAGATATTGATGCACTAGCAAGAATAAGGTATGAATCTCTCCTTATTAATATTGATTTCGGTTTACTTACGAAGATAGAGTCATTAAATAGCCGTATAATGAATGGGTTGGTTGAGAAACTGGGTAAAAATCGTGTGGGATGTTTTATGGAGTATATTGATATTGATAATGATGTTGTTGGTATTGTAAATTCGGGCTAGGGATATAAACAGGGGAGATGCTGCCCGAATTTCGGTAGATTCTAAAAGGATTTCATTTAAAGGCTTAAGACAGGTATATGACGATAAGCCTAGTAATAGTATGACTGATTTTATATATAGACTGCGAGACCGGAAGTAGGTTGGAAAGTCGAGAAGTGAACTTCCAGGTATGTTAAGGCTATTCCTCTTTCTTTTTAAAGGCATGATTCTTTTCCTATTAACTCATACACGACTTCCATAATACCCTTATTTCCAAAAATACTAGCAGTTCATGATTCTCAAAATCCTTATGATGCTAAAGACGAATGTTTTCTATAATGACCATGATGATGATTATGATGATCCCATTTCTGGATATTCCAAAGTTACGGTGTCATTATGAGATTACTGAGCTAGTTTCAAGATTATTGATTATACTTGTTTATGTTGATCTCATCTTATGATTTTGTTCTTTCAATGTGAGATATATGCATAATGCTAATTCCATAATGAAAATCGGAGGTTACAGACCTTACGTCACTCCTAAGTATTTATAGCTTTTATTTGGCTCTCATGCATGCTATATATATATATGTATGTATATATGTATGTATATATATGTATGTATGTATATATATGTACATACATACATATATATATATACATACATATATATATATATATATATATATATATATATATATATATATATATATATATATGTATGTATTTTCTTACACCGAGCCGCTCTATAGTCAGTTGAGTACGGCACCTATTGTGCAACCACTGATCAGTTGGTATTACACACCGAGTCCCGAAAGGGCTGGGTAAGTTACACACCGAGTCCCGAAAGGGTTGGGTACGTTACACACCGAGTACCGAAAGGGCTGGGTACGTTACACACCGAGTCCTAAAAAGGCCGGGTACGCTATGATGATGATATTATATATACGTATGTAAGAAAAAGTTCTATTGAAAAGTTAAGCATGCATGACATCCGCCTTATGAGGCATCCAAACGTACAGGTTATCTCTCTTATTCTATGTTACCTTTTGATAACTATATTATGTTGTTATTCATTCCTTACATACTCAGTACATTGCTCTTACTGATGTCCTTTTTTTATGGATGTTGCGTTCATGCCCGCAGGTTCAGGTAGTGTCACGCCCTAAATCTAGAGAGGCGTGGCCGGCACCTGGGCCACACTCGGCCCAAGCGAACCATTCTGAATTCATACTCTGAAGGGGTAACCTCAACTTAGGCTGACAGGGCCTACCTGCACACAGACAATAGCAGCAAGCCGATAAGGCCACATTCTTAATATGTATATAAAGATGAGCTATCTCATCTGAACGGGGCACATATACCCAAAACATATATACACAACTGAGCAAGCTAACAAGGCTGCTATAACCATACAAAACCAACAAAAGGCCCAAAATAGAGATATACAAGGCCGACAAGGCTATCACACTGGAACACTATATACAGGACTAATCCACAAGCCTCTAGAGAAAGCACAACTATATCATGGATGAGACAGGGCCCAGCCTACCCATCAAGTCTGTAAGCTCAAAAGAAGGACTCTAAAAGACCCGGCAACTCCGACCAAAAGGAGCTCACCAATCAGCTGATATCGGTTCGTGTATACTGGGGGAGGTCTATCGCTTGTCTATCCGTACCTACAAGCATGAATGCAAGGCTCCGCAAAAGGGACGCGCACGAAACAATGTACCGAGTTTGTAAGGCAATAGATAACTGAAACTGAAGCTGAACTAAAAACATAATGAGCTCAAGGCCAAAGAATCCCCTGAATGTCTCACCTGACCTGTCTCATATGAAATGTAATGCAATAATATCGTATACCTTGCTTACCAAGTGGCCAAGCAACTGTAAAATCTCACTGACCCATCGGCCAGGAAAATCTATCTCACTGACCCGTCAGCCAGGTAATACTATCTCACTGACCAAGTGGCCAGGCTAAAGAAAATATATAAATATGTATCATGATGTATATCAGGTGTAGACTATAATATATATATATATATATATATATATATATATATATGAAGACGTCAACGTGTCTCTTTCTAACTCTTTTACTAGCAATGAACCAAGGAGCGGATAGAAATCCCTCGGAAGACACAATACCACATCTAGAGACATTACATCTTTGTGACAACTCTAAACTATAGTTCTCTTTCTTTAAGATTCAATAAGCGCTTACTATCTACAGATCATGCCAAGAAGAGAAAGGATAGCCATTACATACAACAACATCTATCTAAATGTCCAACGTTTACTTCCCGAGCTCGCAAGTCTACAACCAAGATAATACACAACTTAGGATACTACCAAACAATCGATACAACAAAAATAACATCAAAATATGATTTCCCGCTATTAACTCAATATTTCTCATCCCACAATTTAGTTATGACCCGGACGAACTTAAATATATCAAGAATAGGAGAATTCTTACCTTATATGCCTAGAATTACTCTTCTTCAATCTTACTTTACTTTGAAGAAAGCCCAGATTCAACAACACGACAAAACTTAAAAACGAATTGAAACGGTGAGAGAACCCCGTAATAAAATGGAATAACGTTGCTGCTCATCCTAAAGGTAGAAGTTGCTGCTTTGCCCCCTCCATTAAATCACGTAGCTGCTTTTTTTTTTTTTTAATCAATAAAAGTAGCCCGCTAAATCACGTAAGTTGTATTTTGAAGATACAATCTGTTGCATATATATATGTATGAATTTTTCCTATATAAGAAGCTTATATAAAATGGATAAGGGTCCAACATATACTTTCCAGTGGTGCCCATCCACTTAACCAATCCATTGATACTGTTAGACTTTATCTCAATTGAATCAGCCACCAACTTTACAAATAAGCTTAGTCATATGTTGCTCGCTTGACATGCCCACACGTAGCATGTAAAATATCACACTTGTCCCCTTATGCTATTTTTAACTTCATCACTTTATCTCATGTAACTAAAAACTTGTTCCCAATCTAACATACGTCATATACTCATTATCATAATCATGTGATATAGCACTAGTCCATAACCTCATTTGCCACACATAAAATATTATTTGCAATCATTGTCGCCACACTTTCTCATCCTAAATCATTTCTGGACTTCATTCCTTATATACACCGAGTTCTTGATTTTCATGCTTGAATATTACCATATCTCCGGGCTCCGGTAAATTTGCTCATGTTAGACGGTTCAATTTCCTAGTCCAAAGATACGGGAAGTTATACCTTGGACCGTATTTCATTCAAATAAATTTCGAACCTTGATGAAACTTATTTTCTTCGATTTGTTTCACTTTTAATCCTTATGATACATCTGTACTCACTCTAACAACCTATAAGCTTGGGGGATAGCCTCGTTTTCCATTACTAATGTCATTTAACTCTCATGCTTTTCAACACATGAAAACACGAGATGTAACATCCTTCCCCCCTTTAAAACATTCGTCCTCTAATGTTTAGCCTATAGAGTCTTATAAACATTTCAGCAGAGTCCTGTCTATAACTGTACCAATACCAACCTATCATACAGCAACCCAACAAAACAAAGCCTTATAGGGCTACAAGAAACAATAATAATGATGGCCTACACGACCAAATAGAATAACTATAAGTACATCACATACCTGAAGTCTGGATCTACTTAGGAGATGGAAATAGATATGGATATTTGGATTTCATGTCATTTTCGGCTTCCCAAGTCATTTCCTCAACATTATTATTCCTCCAAAGCTCTTTAACGGAAGCCATGTCTTTGGTTCTTAATCTCCGAACCTGTCGCTCTAGGATGACAATAGAAACTTCCTTATAAGACGACTGCTCTATAACCTGGACATCATTAATTGGTACGACTCTGGACAGATCCCCAATACACTTATGAAGCATGGATATATGAAAGACCAGATGTACAGACTCCAAGTCTGAAGGTAGGTCTAACTCATAAGCTATCTGACCCACTCTACGTACGACCCTATAAGGGCCGATGTATCTAGGGCTAAGCTTACCCTTCTTGCTGAACCTCATGACGCCTTTCATTGGTGACACCTTTAAGAATACCCAGTCATCTACTTGAAACTCTAAACATCGTCGTCGATTATTGGCATACGACTTTTGATGACTTCGAGCCGCTAATAATCTCTCCTAAATAAGCTTAAATTTCTTGACTACCTGCAGGACCAAGTCAGGCCCCAACAATCTAGACTCTCCAACCTCAAACCATCTGGACAGAGATCCGCACTTTCCCCATACAAAGCCTCATCGGCCGAGAGGCTTGTGATCAAGCGGGATTGAAGGTGCACTGGGTTTTGAGCATTTTTAATCAGTAGTGGCATACGGTAAAAGGGACCAGCATGGTTTAGGTTGGCGACATTCAGCGGCGGGGGCATGGTTCCTGGCGCGTAGGTAGGAAAATGACCAGGCACTGTGGGGCTTAACGAGGGAAAGGGAGGAGGGGCCCTTTTTTCTTTGGCGGTGTTCTTTTCTGCTTCCTCTGCCTCTCTTCTGGCTACCTTCTCCTGGAGAGTAGCGTCGGTAGTTAAGAATGTTGCGATTAGATCCTCCTGGGATGCGGCCTCTTACGAGTCTTGGGTGTCCCCGTTGCACAGAGCGAGCTCATTTCTTATTTCTTCGGGAGTACCAGTCATTTTGTCCTTTCCTTTGTTGAAGAGGGATGCTAACGCAGCTTTGGATCTTGTGAAATATGCTAGCTTTCAATATCACACTAATCGACCCCTTTCTATAAGATAAGAATAACTCAACGGTAAAGAAAGTTAGTTTCTGCACATCAATTATAAAGGCAAAATACCAAATATGGGTTTTTAAAGAACAAGTGGCACATAAGATCGTATATTAAAGCTTGAGTACTCTCGATTCGATGTTCTAAAGTCTTAGATATAGTGGGCTTTTATGTCCGGGTGGATTTTGGATTGGTGGCCTTGCGATTGACTTAACTCGGCGAACCCTTGGGCTTGTTATTTAGGCAAAAGGGGAGAATTCATGATTTGAAGTAGGAAGGGACCGAGTTTTACGTAGACTGCCTACGTATCCCGCCGTGGGAAATCAGGCCCTACGTAGTTCGATTACAAAGAAGGATATACATTTTTCCCTAAATATCCTTTGACTAGTCCTTGCTACAGACATCCCTAGACCAGGCCCGACTAGGGCTTCCCGCATATCCCTCTATTGGGACGTAAGGTCAGCACGGTTCCTTTACATTTTTATGATAGTGGGGGTAACATTTGTGCAAAAAACAGGACACGTAATATCTACCCAAAAGTATAGTTCTTGCAAGCCTCTTGTCACAACCCAAACCGATGGGCCATGACCAAAGGCCCAAGCTGGACACTCGTATACGAACCTGCTAAATATAATCCGACTAGAACTAAGGATAACATGGAAATTTGTAAAAACAAGCTATAGACTCATAATGTCACATATCAGAATGAACCTGTCTCCTGAGGAGTCACAGCTAACCAAAACATAACAAAATAGGCAAGCCGACAAGGCTGCCACTATATACAGGAATATCCAAAATAGACTATGTCGATATAGCTGACCAAAGCCCATATACAACCCACACATTTCTACAGACCTCTAAGAGTATAATAGTGAAATATGACGAGATAGGGCCCCCGCCGTACCCCTAGATATGCATAAGTCAAGTCTATATCAAAGGATCTGTACCCAAAATGACTTAAGCTCCTGAACAATGGAGCTCAAAGAAGTCAGAGAAGTCCTAGGCCGAGATCACCAAAATGAGTGTCAGGATTCATAATGAAAACGCAGCCCCCCGAGAAAATGGGGTCCGGCGAAAATGTACCGAGTAAGTAAAGTACGAAGTACAATAAAGAAACATCATATGACCGAGTAAAAGACGACAGAAGACAAGTATGATAATCAAAGATACCAATGCACCTGTGCCTTATGAGATGAGAGTCATGCATATCTATATAATACACCGTACCAGGCCCATTATAGGACTCGGTGAACTAATCATATATGTATTACTTCCCCTCTAGGGACTCCTGAAATAATCATATATATACGGGTACCCTCTCCCTCTAGTGAGGGACTCGGTGAAATGTAATGAAACTGTGCACGAATACGTACCCGGCCCGAGACTCAGTGAAATGATGTAATAATGTTATGCACGTATAGAATATTAGGAGCAATCATATACAAATTAAATCATCATCTGAAACTCAACAGAATAATTAGAATGAACCAACACTTGAGAATCAAAGACAACTATCATGTCAAGTACCACTGAGAACTCGAATTCATTAGAATTATGTACGTTCATCGTCCGCTCGTTTTATGTAATTAATGCCAAAAAGAAGGAAGGGATAGCTTTACATACCTGACAATCTACCTAGTCAGCCAATGTCTACTCCTCGAGTCCGTATGTCTACAATCACAACGATAACATCACAATTAGACCATTTACACCACTTACTATCTAATTTTTTTTC
>NW_026719151.1:0-15642 GCF_029784015.1 Lycium ferocissimum | reverse complement strand
CTTAACCCTTTATCGTTAACATATTCATTCACTCATTTGAGATCATTCAAACATAACTAAGGCATTCCATGCTACCTATTCAATATTCTACAATTTCATCAATTTCCATATTTCATCCAAATTTCTCTTATATGAAACAAAACCATCCCAACACATTTTCTACTTACTACTCCATCACTAACAACCATAATCAACACTTAAACAACTTCATTATCTTAATACCATAAAATTACATTAATGTGCCATATTCCTCTACATTCCATTTTCATGCAAACTCAACCCATATAACCTTCATTTGCATTGTAAAGATCATAACGACGCAATTAGCATGTTAAACAAAACAATTTCCATCATTAATTCAACATTATGCATCCCACGGCCACATGCACTTTTCTTCATTCCTTCAATTTTTATTCAACTTTCGTTTCCAATTCAAATTCCACATTAACCATCACTAGAATTCAACATAAAATTAAATTCATCCCAACCATACAACATAACACCACATACGGCCATGCTTGCATATATAAATGCCATGCAAACTTCCATTTTTCGATCTTTTCTACTCATTCACATACACTACAACACAAACCAATCTTCATAACATAAATAAAAAGGATGAATTCTTACCTTTTCTTCCCTCTTCTTTACTTCACCAAAGTTGCTCAAATGACCAAACTAATGGATTATCTTCCGAAATAATTACGCCACGTTGTAGAGGGACCTTGAATTGGTAGGAATACCACAAGAAAATAATTTTAAAGACAAGATTTCAATGGGGTGAAATGGGGAGGGGCTGGCCGAATGCCCCTCCTTTGTTTCCTCTTGTTCTTGTTTTCTCCTTCTTTCTTTTTCTTTTGAAATCTCTCTAGAATTTTCATGAACCTTAGGCCCCTTTATATTAATTCAAGTCATGTGATCATGCACATGACTTTAATTAAAATTTTGCCCCTTTTGTTGATGCCTTGGCCGGCCACCCTTCATGGGTTGGGCTTGGCTTATCCCTTTTTTTTTTTTAATTTTTCAAGCCCAATTACTTAGTCCACATTTTTGGTAATTCATAAAACCATTTTCCGACATTCCAATTTTACCCTTATTCCTTTCCGATATTTCCGCATCTAAGTTTTTCCATAACCAACTTATGAGCCAAACAAGATCAATTCATTACAATGTCCTTAACCTTCCTTAATATTCCCACGTCAATATTTCCTCAAACATTGCATGCACACTAATTAAAATCCAATTGGAACCTTAATTCCTACCATTCCGACTTGTTCCAATTTTTCCGAATTCGCATAAAATGCGAGGTGTAACAACCTCAAACGCTCTCCACATAAGCGTAATAGCAAAATAAACATATATAATAATTAAAGATATTATCGAATTCATAGCGACGGACGCACGAACTCATTTGCGAGTATGACGCACGAAGGCCGATCCCACACCGTTACAAAGTATACATACAATCCCCAACGTACACGAACTTACAAAACATATACGAACCCACTATACATGTCTACGTACCTCTACGGCATCGAAAACATAAACATATGACGGGACGGGGCCCGTCGTACCCCCCCGAAATCCGAATGTACATACATATCGAAAAAAGATCGTACCAAAATGTAAGCTCCGAACAAGGGAGCGCTCGTAAAAGAACCGATAGATGGCCTAAGCGGGCGGATGCGCAAAGCGTGAGTCCGTACCGTGGGCATGAAACACAGCCCCCGAAGGAAGGGGGTCAGTACGGAAAATGTACTGAATATGTAAAGCAGAGACGGTAATAAATAAAACCAAAATCGGAACAGAATGTACGGAGAATGAACAAAGTGCGTAAATAATCAAAATACATGTCAGAAATCGTAAATAGTGTATGCGTAAAAACATATGCCATAGTCGGCCCCGTTAGGGACTCGGAAGTCGAGTGTGGCCGCCCCCGACGCCGGCGCCACAAGCATAACGGATCATAACATAACGTATGGCCATATCGAACATAATCATAACAAAGCGTACATGGCACAACATACACCGTAACCCATGCACGTATATACCGCCCTCACACCGGAGCATGGCGAACAATGCAGAATTACGCTTGAGAACATATCCCGGCCCGGCTCGGTGTGGGAAACATTGAGGCATCCACGAGTGGAGTAGTGAGAAACTAATGCAATAAAATACCATAAAAATTTCCGAGACTCAATGAAGCATAGCGAATAACAAATCAAGCAATGGAGTCGGACGGAATCATATTGGAACGAATATCGGAGGTCATAATGAATTACGGAGAAATAACCTTTCTGTGATCGTTTCCATATTCCAGAATAGTTTATAAGACTTAAGGAAGTATTTAAAACAATTTTCATTTAGTAGTTAAAATAGTAGTTAAAACGCTTTTCTTAAAAAAAAAACTGCTCAAAACCAATCATAAACATAAAAGGGTAAAATCGGAATTTAGCGGGTCCACCTCGGGACAACCGAGGCGAGGGACTTGAATCATGTATATTAGGCGTATGGAATCATCTATATAGGTCCTAGGGACGATTCATAATTTTCTAGGCAATTTGCGAACATTTACATAAACTTTTCAATCAAAACATACTTAAAGGATTCAATTCTATTGAACGAAAAAGGGGCATTTTCAAACGCGGATTCCGAAGAGCAGAACACTTTCCAAGACGCAAATCCGATCCTAGTACACTTAGATCATGCCAAGAAAGAAATAGGAAAGCTTTACATACCTTTCGCGCCTTTAACGTTCTCCAAAACTCAAATCTCTTTTCGTCCAAAATCTACAAATGGTCAAGTTTACCATAAGTTAACCATAAGGCTTTAGGCATCCATTTTAAACTAATTCTTGTCTAACAAAATTCCGGCAGCACCTCCCCTATAATTATGACGCCCCGAGAATTCAACTCGGCTCAAATGTCAACAACAACCATACCAACAACATCAATCATCAACTAGAATTGTTTATGAACATAAAGAGTCTTTGTTTTACACAAAGCGGCAACTTTCAAACTAACTTCACATTTCTAAGCCAACATCAATATTTCCATCATCATTAACCACCAAGATCACTCTAACATCATTAGGAGGCATTACATATAATTTATCATATTACTTGCAAAATATGCAAACTTTCCACCGAAACCATAACTCATCCGAAACTTCCATTCTTCAACGAACATATTCATAACACATGATCATTTATCAAATTCATTAATAACAATCATAACTAGCACATAAACAAAGCATTTCCATAATTACATCATAACCACATTAGAACACATATTCTCTTATAACGACATATAAGCCATTCTAATGCCAAACTTGAACCGTTAAACCTCCATTTACGCTATAAGGATCACAACGACGCAACTAACATACCAAATAACATTAATTCATTGCCATGTTCCAAGCACCATACCACACGGCCAACTACTATATTCCAACTTCAACCCAATTTTATTTCAACTCCCTTTTCAATATGAATTCCTCCATAAACACAACTAGAATCCAACATAATTTTTAACTCACCATAACTATACAACACACATACACACACGGCTATGTAGCCATGCACACGGCCTCAACTTCCCATGCAAGTTTTCCATGAATTTCATTCCTTTTAGCATACTAGAACACATATAAGCCATTCATACACATAAAAAGAATGAACTCTTACCTTTCTCTTCAAAGTTCTTCACTAGAACAACTTGTCCAAACGACGAAAGCAAGACTTAATCTTCCAAACTAATTGCGCCAAGTCGTAAAGGAACCTTGAATTGGTATAAAAACCACAAGGAAACAATTTTGGGACAAGATTTTTGGGCAATTTTTTTCTATGGCCAAACCCGAATTGGTTTTTTTTTTTTGTTCCTTTTGTTTTTCTCTTCTTCTAACTTCTTGAACATTCTAAAGATAAAATGATATATATATAAACATGGCCCCTTATTAATTAATCACATGGAAAAATTAATGGAACATGGATTTGGGCCATTGGCTTGGGCCGGCCATGCCCTTTAATTTGGGCCTCAATTTTTTCATTCAATTATTTTGGCCCAATTGACTTATAGTCATGTTTTGTAATTTCCGAAATAATTTCAAAATTCCAAAATTGCCCTTAGGCCTCCTCCCATTTTTCCACATTCAAACTTCCATATCCGACATACACATTTTAAGAAAAATCCAAACATGACCTTATTCCTTAAAATCGAAGTTATTTCCAATTTTCCAAATACGCAAAAGTGCCGGATATAACATCCTCCCCCCCTTTAGAACATTCGTCCTCGAATGTTAAACTAATCGTATGGGAGTTTATAAATTTTTGGGGAGGAGTTCCTTTCTTCGTACTCAGTTTCTTTCAATCCCCGAAGATCGTTGTGCCATTTTCTCCTTTACCGGCTTATTGGCCTTAGTCCACTTGACCTTTTTCGGGTTTCCAGTCACTTCAGATATTCTAATTTCCTTTGGGTTACCCCACACTGCCCATTCGACTCTCATATCTACACTTGCGAAAATTTTTGTTCACTTCCCAGGGGGTCACCCATCCCAGAATTGTTCTGGCCTTAGCACGCTTAACCTCGGGACTTTAGCAAATTTTGGTACATCCGTGCTGATATGATCGCATCCACTATCCCGTACGAGCTTGTCACGTGGTTTAAGGCAGGTTGGGATCTTAACGAAATTTCGAAAGATTTTCGTAGTGGGTCCTACTCGATTCAGGGAGGGTCTTTCATTTTTCTGGTTATACCTTTTCCGTATTGGCTTTCTAGGTCGGCACTATTCACCTTCCATTACATATATACAACTATATTAGCGGTTCTATCAAGACGGGTACTATCCCAATCCTATTAGTGACTCGAAAGAAAATATACCACAAAATAGAATCTAAACCGGTCAATACACATATATTTCGAGAAAAGAGTAATAAAGTACCGCATCCGCATTTGGTGGCGTCTCCGAATCCCGTCGACCGCAGAGCATAAATGCGGTTCGAAGGACCGCCTGAACTGGAAGCTCCGCCACGGCCTCTACCGCGGCCTGCTGACCTCTGTACATCCTGCTCCGCAGGGCGTCTAGTTACCGAAGGAGACGATGAACCTACAGCTGACCCCGCAGCCGAGCCACGCCATCCGACCGCCTCTATACGGACACTCTCTTACGCATGGCCTTGGCGGCCACAAGAAAAGCACGCTCCGAGCCCGGTAGCATTCCCCGTGATGGTATCTCGCCACAATAAGAACACCGAGGCCTAGGTGGCCTCGTCGACCGAACCTCCATCCACCCGCGAACCGGCCCGGCCCGGAGCTCGACCCATCTCCGAATACCCCGCATTACCCGACTTCCACCGAAAACCGGCGGGGTGTGCTTCGGCCGGGCCGGGAAGAACGCCCGGTACCCCGCCGAGAGACGGCCCACTCGAAACTCTCCGCATATCCGGCCGATCCGGCCCTTTTCGGGCCGGCTCTCGTCGTAATCCCTCTCGGCCGACGCCCCCTTATGTCGCTCTTCCATGCCCTGGGCGTACGCCTGTACGCGGGCAATGTCCATACCCGGCTGGGCAGCCACGGCTAAGCAGTTATCAATCATATACTTATCCAAACCCCTGATAAAATGATGCATCCTGTCGTTCATATCTGCCACCAACATAGGTGCATACCGAGCCAGAGAGTCGAATTCCAAGCTATACTCCCTGACACTGCGGCCTCGCTGCCTGAGTGATAAAAATCGTCCAATCGGCCCTCCGTAGCTCGGTGGTAGAAAATGACGCGCAAAAAGCCTCCGTAAACTCATCCCGTACGGCGGGAGGGGCTCCTCTACCCCTAGCTAACTCCCGACTCGAACCGCCTTGGCCGCGACATCATGCAATCTGTATGAGGCCAACTCCACCGACTCCGTCGGCGAGGCCTTAATCAGCCGTAGGGTGCGCTGCATCTCCCTAATGAACTCATGGGGGTCTTCTTCAGGCTTTGTCCCGAAGAACTCCGGAGGGTTACAGGTCAAAACTCACGGGCCCTCGAACTGCTTGGCCCGCGTGCCTCATCACCCCCTGACTCGCGCCGCTGCTCCTGAGCTGCCACCCACCTAGCCAATAGCTGCACCGCCTCTCGCATAGCTCTGTCCTCCGCCCCTGGCTGTGGGGCTGGAGGCTGAGGTGCTGGGGCTCTAAAAACTGGCGGTGGAGCCGCCCTCTGATCTGCAACCGGGTCTGCTCCAATCCCCTCTACTACAGGTGGCGTCGCCGAGCTGGCTGTCGGGGGCACAGTCTCCAGCTCAGGCTGGGTACGGGCCCTGGTGACTCTGCGGGCCTGACTAGTCTCGCCCAGCGCTGTGGACTTGCCCTTCTGGGCTGCCGTCGCCTTTCTCGGAGGCATAGCTGAAAAGACAACAATTCGATTCGTC
Source organism: Lycium ferocissimum (assembly GCF_029784015.1). Lineage (NCBI taxonomy): Eukaryota > Viridiplantae > Streptophyta > Magnoliopsida > Solanales > Solanaceae > Lycium > Lycium ferocissimum. The sequence continues at coordinate 9,237 of NW_026719151.1, read as the reverse complement.
AGAAGAGAATCATCCTATTAATACAGTTCTACCGCACGATCTAAGACAGAAAGAAGGGTAATTTCCTAAATGTCCTGTAGCCTCCTGCTTATAGATGTGGTGCACAACACACCGATAAACAGGACTCTACTAGACACGGTCTGTAGACATTCCGAGGACCTAACCGCTCTGATACCACTTTTGTCACGACCCAACCCCGTAGGCCGTGACTCGTGCCCGAGTTGGACACTCATACGTACCCTTACCCCACATAAGCGTAATAGCAAAATAAACATATATAATAATTAAAGATATTATCAGAGGACGCACAGAAGCGAGTATGACGCACGAAGGCCGATCAGGCCGTTACAAAGTATACATACAATCCCCACGTACACGAACTTACAAAACATATACAAAACCCACTATACATGTCTACAGACCTCTACAGACTGAAAACATAAACATATGACGGGACAGGGCCCCGTCGTACCCCTGAAATCCGAATGTACATACATATCGAAAAAGACCGTACCAAAATGTAAGCTCCGAACAAAGGGAGCGCCGTAGTAGCCGATAGATGGCCTAAGCGGGCGGATCCGCAAAGCGTGAGTCCGTACGTACCTGTGGGCATGAAACACAGCCCCCGAAGAAAGGGGGTCAGTACGGAAAATGTACTGAATATGTAAAGCAGAGACTATAATAAACAAAATCAAAACCGGAACAGAATGTGCGGAGAATGAACAAAATGCGTAAATAATCAAAATACATGTCAGAAATCGTAAATAGTGTATGCAGAAAACATATGCCAAAGTCGGCCCCGTTAGGGACTCGGAAGTCAGAGTGTGGCCGCCCCCGACGCTGGCGCCACAAGCATAACAGATCATAACATAACAGATGGCCATATCATAACATAATCATAACAAAGCGTACATGGCACAACATACACCGTAACCCATGCACGTATATACCGCCCCCCCCTCACACCGGAGCATGGCGAACAATGCAGAGGATTACGCTTGAGAACATATCCTGGCCCGGCTCAGTGTGGGAAACATTGAGGCATCCACGAGTGGAGTAGTGAGAAACTGAATGCAATAAAATACCATATAGGTTTCCAGAGACTCGATGAAGCATAGCGAATAACAAATCAAGCAATGGAGTCGGACGGAATCGTATTGAACGAATATCGGAGGTCATAATGAATTACGGAGAAATAACCTTTCTGTGATCGTTTCCATATCCCAGAATAGTTTATAAGACTTAAGGAAGTATTTAAAACAATTTTCATTTAGTAGTTAAAATAGTAGTTAAAACGCTTTTCTAAAAAAAAAAAAAAAAAAAAACTGCTCAAAACCAATCATGAACATAAAAGGGTAAAATCGGAATTTAGCGGGTCCACCTCGGGACAACCGAGGCGAGGGGCTTGAATCATGTATATTAGGCGTATGGAATCATCTATATAGGTCCTAGGGACGATTCATAATTTTCTAGGCAATTTATGAACATTTACATAAACCTTTCAATCAAAACATACTTAGAGGATTCAATTCTACTGAACGAAAAAGGGGCATTTTCAAACGCGGATTCCGAAGAGCAACACTTTCCAAGACGCAAATCCGATCCTAGTACACTTAGATCATGCCAAGAAAGAAATAGGAAAGCTTTACATACCTTTCGCGCCTTTTAACGCTCTCCAAAACTCAATTCTCTTTTCGTCCAAAACCTATAAATGGTCAAGTTTACCATAAGTTAACCATAAGGCTTTAGGCATCCATTTTAAACTAATTCTTGTCTAACAAAATTCCGGCAAAGACCTCCCCTATAATTATGACGCCCCGAGAATTCAACTCGGCTCAAATGTCAACAACAACCATACCAACAACATCAATCATCAACTAGAATTGTTTATGAACATAAAGAGTCTTTGTTTTACACAAAGCGGCAACTTTCAAACTAACTTCACATTTCTAAGCCAACATCAATATTTCCATCATCATTAACCACCAAGATCATCTAACATCATTAGGAGGCATTACATATAATTTATCATATTACTTGCAAAATATGCAAACTTTCCACCGAAACCATAACTCATCCGAAACTTCCATTCTTCAACGAACATATTCATAACACATGATCATTTATCAAATTCATTAATAACAATCATAACTAGCACATAAACAAAGCATTTCCATAATTACATCATAACCACATTAGAACACATATTCTCTTATAACGACATATAAGCCATTCTAATGCCAAACTTGAACCGTTAAACCTCCATTTACGCTATAAGGATCACAACGACGCAACTAACATACCAAATAACATTAATTCATTGCCATGTTCCAAGCACCATACCACACGGCCAACTACTATATTCCAACTTCAACCCAATTTTATTTCAACTCCCTTTTCAATATGAATTCCTCCATAAACACAACTAGAATCCAACATAATTTTTAACTCACCATAACTATACAACACACATACACACACGGCTATGTAGCCATGCACACCCTCAACTTCCCATGCAAGTTTTCCATGAATTTCATTCCTTTTAGCATACTAGAACACATATAAGCCATTCATACACATAAAAAGAATGAACTCTTACCTTTCTCTTCAAAGTTCTTCACTAGAACAACTTGTCCAAACGACGAAAGCAAGACTTAATCTTCCAAACTAATTGCGCCAAGTCGTAAAGGAACCTTGAATTGGTATAAAAATCACAAGAGAAACAATTTTGGAATCAAGATTTTCAAGGGCAATTTTTTTCTATGGCCAAACCCGAATGGCCTTCTTTTTTTTTGTTCTTCTTTTTTTTGTTTTCTCTTTCTTTTTCTTGAACATTCTAAAGGATAAATGATATATATAAAACATGCCCCCTTAATTAATTAATCACATGGAAAAATTAAAAGGAACATGGGTGGGCTTGGGCCAAGGCGTGGCCATGCCACCCTTAATTTTTGGGCCTCAATTTTTCATTCATTATTTTGGCCCAATGACTTATAGTTCATGTTTTGTAATTTCCGAAATAAATTTCCAAAATTCCAAAATTGCCCTTAGGCCTTTTTCCTCCCATTTTTCCACATTCAAACTTCCATATCCGACATACACATTTTAAGAAAAATCCAAACATGACCTTATTCCTTAAAATCGAAGTTATTTCCAATTTTCCAAATCTTTTGAAAGAATATGATATGAGTATGTTCCCGATTTCAAGTACGATCGATTTACTTACCTTTTGAGATTATGATAATGATCTTATGTATATTATTTTTGATGAATAACTTCCATAAACGGTTTCAAATGGTCGGATGTTAATATGTTCCCGAGTGAAAAGCATTTAATTTCTCAAAAAAAATTTATTTGACTACTATCTTGGTTTTGGAAATAATAGTTTGCTTCGACCATTATTGAGTCCGTAATGACGATTTGTTTTTGCTTCCCACAAGTTATGTCATATGATCTCGACACGTACTATACAATTTCTAAAGTGATACTTGATATGTTCTCGAATGATTTTACATTCCACAACTTTACTTGATGGTTATTTAACTTTTAAATGAGATTATGTCACGATTATGTTGTTGAGTCCGTGTTGATGATTTGTGTGTATGGTTTCTCACTAGACGTATGTTGGACTCGTGCGAGCCACTATGATCTCTCTTCACCGCGTCCCGGCCAGGGACGTATGTATTCGTGCACGATTCTTATTATCATTATGATTATTATTACTATTATTATTATTATTATTATTAGGCCTCACTAGAGGGCCGGGGCATGTTATATGATATGATTACGATATGATGATATGGGGAGGTGGTATTCTCGTATGGCATATGATGACTTCATTCACCGCGTGTGTTCACTCGCATTATTTACTTAAGCACGTTATATGTATATGATATGGTTATTTTACTCACCGCGTCCCTCATTAAAGGGCCGTGGTTTCTTCTTATATGTATATGTATCGCTACATATGGTTTTACTTACCGCGTCCCTCATTAAAGGGGGGGGCACGTTATATTTATACATGTGTACGAGATGACTTTTCCGAATGGGCGAGCTCCATTTCGCCCTAGTTTGCCGAGTCAAGCACTTATGTCATAGTATTTGTATGAACTTTGGATACGTATGATTTATGTTTCAAGGAACGCAAGTGTTATGATGTTAAAAGAGTGTGTGCTACTTTTTGCCTCCTCGTTTCAAAAATTTATGTTTACGATATTCCATGCTTTACATGCTCGGGTAAATATTTCAAGATCTCCCCTATGTTGGGGTCTTTATGTTTTAAAAAGTTTTTGAAATGACAGTTTTAGTAACGCGAACGTTTAGGTTCGCTCGACCGTCGAGTGCTCCTTTGTTCCCATCACACCTACATTTTGGTATACGCTCGTCCGTTGCATATGTATATATTTGTTCGCAAAGTCGGCGGGGCCCCGTCCCGCCATATGATTTATGGTGTGTTGCGCGCCACATTTATAAACAAGACGGGGCATTTAGGGGTTATGCACGTCCGAGATCGTGCCACCAAGCCACAGGAAATGAGATTCCCGATACTAACTTTTATGTTTTATCAACGAAGGAAGTGATCCCATATTGGAAGTTACAAAGTACGTAAGCAAAGGTTGTATATGTTTTGGGCCGATATTGAAATTTGATCGAAATGTAAAGTTGAAAACGCTTCTCGATATATATATATGGTTGTGTTTGGGCATACGATATGTTTGTCATTTTCGTATGATTATATTTTGAGACCCGCGAGCGTTGAGGGTGGTAGATGTACGTGAATATTTGTATGACGCGTAAGTCATCCGTATGTGATTTGAGTTTGTTGGTATGTGTTTGGTGCCCGGATAGGGCGCTAGTCACGAGGAAACCTACGGGGTTTTTCGTGAAAAAAGAAAGAAAAGAAAATGAGATATGGGTTTGTAATACGACTTGAAAGGTCCCGATAGTAATGTGAGATTAAGACCGTGTCTAAGAATTGTATGGATGTATATGAACGTTGATAAGATAGCTTGTGAGCTGTGTCGCGCACCACATTTATAAGATCGAATACGAACGGGACAATGTGAATATAATGAAGATGTTATGAAATTAAGAAAAGCCTTAGATGACGTGCGAGCTAAAAAGACGATTTAAGATGACTGGTTGGGACGAATTGTTATGATTTCATGGTAATAAACCCCCCCCCCCCCGAGATCTTTATAAGACCACATGCGACTAGTTGAACATTCGAGGACGAATGTTCTAAAGGGGGAAGGATGTTATACCCCGCGTTTTCGAGCATGAGTTTGACATGTACCTCATCATAGTATATGTGGAGTTTTAAGGTGTTTCAAAATCCTAAAATGAAGTTCGTCGAGTCTAGTTTGTAATGCAACAAACCGTTCATTGATAGGACATCGGAGTAGAGAATTATAGACGTTACAAAACTGAACCGTCGACGCGAAACAAGCCTTTTTCATGACCATCGCTACAAACCTCTGATCAGTAGGGGAAAACCGACTCGCGTCCGTTTTAAAGGACAAAAATCTCATTTTTTTCAGCCAAAAGTTCCAAAACTTTCCGTAAAAAATTCGTGGAACAAAAAGGGAGCAATATACCTCACAAAATGAGGATTTTGAGTGAAATTTCAAGTAATGAAGCACCAATCGAAGTCCGGCGATTATAGTCACGAATATAATTTCATTTGGAATTGTGAGGAGCATGGGAACAAGAAAATGTTGAAGAAGGTAAGTTTAATCCTCTTTTCACATGTTATGGATGGTTTATATGGTTGTGGTGTGTGGAAATTCATGAAATATGGTATGTCCTGCGTGAAGCCGTGTAGGTGTTGGTTATGTTGGAGTGATGAACTAATTTTTATTTAATATTTTGGTTGTTGTTGATATGGATTTACAATGAAAATGATGGTTTATGAATTTGGAAGAAAACATGTATTGTTGTTGTTCTTATGGCATTTGGAAGTTTCGGGTGGAATAGTATAGTGGGTTGTTTGGAATATTTTGCGGATTGTTTAAAGTGTTCTTGAATATTGTTTGAATGGGATTAGTAATTGAATGTAAGCGTTGGTGTTAGTTTGGTTATATGCGGTTGAATTGAATATAAGTGAATGTCGTTGCATTATGTGAAAGAAGGTTGTTAATGTTAGAATGCATTTTGAATTAATGATTGATGTTGTTAGAATGGTTGTTGGTATTGTTGTTGATAATATTAGCCGAGTTGAATTCTCGGGGTTGGTGTATTTACAAGGGATTTTCGACCAATTTCGAGCGATTCTGTATTCAAGCGAATCGTCCCTAAATGCTCTTAGCCAATATTTGAGGGCTAATGGCATATTCGCCTGGGAAGTTCGCGAATAAGATTGATTAGCTTCGAGAATAGACGAGGTATGTAAAAAGCCTTAACCTTTCTTCTTTGGCATGTCTTAGGTGTGATAGGTTTGAACACGAACCCCGGATGACTCGGTACGGGCACACCGTCTAAAGTTCTCTTTTTCATTACGCAGGAGAATTATATATGCTCTAAGTGTTGGAAAAATGGCCCAGACATCTTTAACTTTCACAATTGGAACCGGATTGCCTTGAAACTTTCGTAGACGACTTCACAAGGCCTAACGTTCGAAATTATACGCCCCTCGGGCGGGGTATGCGGGCCCACAATGTCCCTCAACTTCCATAAACGGTCTCGAATTGCTTGGGAAATGGTCGTAGATGTTTTATAATGAATGATGTCCATAACGATACTTTGAAAAGCATTTAATTTCACCACTCGCATGTCGGTTCATCCTCTTGTTAACCTTTTTATGCTGAACCTAAGATTTACTTGAAACGTGTATTCCGCTTTACAAATGATTTTATAGAAGTTTGTTCGCATTAAAGAAAATATAAATTAAAAGGAGCGATTGACCTTTCAAACCACTATAGTGAATGGGTGTCAAGATGTTTATTATTTAAACTTTATTTAAAACCGTTACTCGTAAACGTTTAAGGACCGTGAGTGCGACATATTATATAAATTAAAACTCCCGGGTATGTTTTATTATTTCATGAACCTGAGGAATGTCTACATTCCACAACGTATTATCGTAGTATTATTATTAGCCCGAAGGGGCTAGGATTAGTATTATGTCAGAAGAGATAAGGGGCGGGATGGTGTCACGAGTGGAACGTTTTTAGGAATATTATCTTCAATTTACTCGCATGTCGGTGGGCCGAAGATAGGGGCACGTGAACGATGCCCTAGTATTAAAGGGCCATCATTTTATTTCGGTTCCGAGGTTAAGAGTGTGCGGATAGACGAAATCGGAACCTAAAAGTTTTTATTATCATTATTATCATTATTAGTTGTTGTTATTATTATTATTATTATTATTATTATTATTATTACGATTTTGGTAGAACGAGGGAGTTCGATACTATATTTAGAAATACATTCTAGTAAGTGAGTATTTCGTATTTATATCGTGTAAGCAAGAACGTGCGTTCACTCGCATTATTTTATTAAGGATATGTGTATTAAGACAACCAACGTGTATATTTATGTTTCCTCCAACGAGGATGAAGCTCAACGAGCTTGATTGTGTTTAGATTCTTCAAATATTATACGATTATTAATTGTTATCGCTACATTACAAGTCATATTTGGACGACCCTCCTTCGAATGGGGGCAATGACATGTGGAAAAAGGAAGAAAGTGAAGATGGAAGGTCGAGAATTGGAACGGCAAGATCCAAAGTTTCCGTTTACTGAGTGTTGCCGAGAAGCGGACATAAGGCAAATAATTAGTACATCCTATAAGCACACCCAAAGGGGTCCCGTGATGCGAGAAATGCAATCCGCAAGATGTTAAAAGAGTGTGTGCAACATAATGTGTGGCAAAAATTTATGTTGAAAGGCGAGATCTAAAAAAGAACAATAAAAGTTCGAGTTTTAAAAAGTAAAGAGATGATTTGAGCGCGAATTGACAATGAGATAAAGAAGAAAGAAGGAATATGACCGATAGATACGCTCGCATGCTATGGTAATGAAAGGAACTTCCCCGAGATCCTTATACGGCTTTATAAGACTAGTTGAACATTCGAGGACGAATGTTCTAAAGGGGGAAAGGATGTTATATCCCGCATTTTTGTACGTTGGGACAATCCGGTTTAACTATGATAAGTTAGAGACAAAACCATTCCGGGATGCAAAGTCGGGACTTTTGACCTTCGATTTTATTTTGAGACATAAGTTGTTCATGAATTTGTTGGTATGGAACAATTAGGAAAATTTGGGACCAAAATTGTAGTATTGGAAAGTTGAAAATCATGAAAAATTGTCATGTTGGCCATGTGGCTTGAAATGGTCCCACACACTTCAGGGACAATTTTAATTGGTCCAACACATGAATGGGCCATGGACACTTGTGTAACTTGTAATAGCACAAAGGATGAATATTAAGTCATCTTTCCATTCCAAACACTTAGAAAAATAAGAGAAGTTGAAGAACAACATCAAGAACCTTCCCGCCAAAGAGGAGAAAACCAACTCCAATTCTAGCCATTCCAAAATTATTTCTTTGATGCAAATCCACTAATTGCAGGTCCCTAAGTAGCGTGGAAGTGTTGTTTGGATCATCAAACCATCCGTTGTGTAGATCGCAAACCCTAGCCTATTTGTGAAGTCAAGAAGAAAGGTAAGATTTAATCATGTTTTATGTGTTATGAATGGTGTATGTATGTGTTGTAGTATGTTAAAATGGAGGAAATTATGAAATATGGCATGTCGGAGTTGAGGTTACAAAGTGATGGCCTGTGGCAAATGTGTGTGTTGCATAGTCAAGCCATGAATTAAAGTCTAGTTAGCATGTCATGAGTGTTGGGTAGAGCGAAGAAAACGGATGAGAATCATTAACACGATATATATGTATGCTACTTAAAAATGGGTTATATTATGTGACAAGGAATGGATTAATGTTAATTAGTATTTTGGTTGTTGTCGTTATGAATTCTATGTTGACGATAGTAGTTTAATGACTCAAATTGATATCATAGGTGTTGTGGTCCGAATTGGAGATTATTGTGCATTTGATGTAATTTGTATATCTATGGGAATGACATTGTTATAGTATGGATTGTTGATGCAAATCATAATTCGGAAGTCGGAAGTGTATTATAGTTGAGGTTCTCGGGTTTGGGGGGGGTTTGGTAAATTGCAATTGTTTGGGAAAGTTGGAAAAATTGTGTGAATTGTTTAAAATGTC
>NW_026719150.1:0-12249 GCF_029784015.1 Lycium ferocissimum | reverse complement strand
TAATTTGCCACATGGAATTAATTTTCCATGGGCTTGGGCTAGCCATGATGGCCGGCCACTCTTCCAATCTTGGCCTCAATTTTTTTTTTTTTTTTTTGAGCCCAATCTCCTTAGAAATCTCATTTGTAATTCCCGAAGCTAATTTCCGAAATTCCCATTTTGCCCTTGGCCCTCTTCCTTCGTATTTCCACACCACTATTTTTCATGAACAACACACACATACCTTAATCCCAATCAACATATGACCTTATTCTTACAAATCACAATTATATCCAAATTTCCCGAACGTGCAAAAACACGGGATGTAACATTGGCCATGGACCCCACTTGCAAGATATGGCCAAATTAAATCAAGCCAAGTTAGGGGCCAATATGGTTGATAATTATTGGAGGAGGCTAAGTATATATATGATAGGATGACTTGGTCATCTTATTTTTCCCTAGACTATTCAAGAAGCAAGAAAGCAAGAAAGAGAGAGGGAGAAAGAAATGGCCATTCGGCCTTAGTGAAAAAAAAAAGGAGAAAACCGAAAAAAAAAAAAGGAGAGAGTTTCCAACTTGTTTCTTCATAGCCAAACAATCCTTTGAAGGGTTCTTAGTGAAGTGGAGTGATTTGTGGGCAAGAAGAACTCATATTCATAAGGTTGTTGATTTGAGTCAAGTGAAGAGTTGAGGAAAAGGTAAGGTTTAATTCTACTCTTATGTGTTATGGATGCTTGAGTATGTTGTGTGCATGAAAATGGATGAAATTCATGTGTTGTGGAAGTGAGCGTGTGTGTCGTGAGTGTGTGTGTAGGTGTGTATGTGTTATGTTGTGTTGTGTTGTGTGTTGCATGAAAAAGTGAGTTAATTTTATGTTGTAGTGCATGGAAAATATGGAAGTCCATGAAAAACATGAATATGGAGGGTTGGCCGAATAGGTGCATAGGTGTAGGAAGAATCAATTTTGTTTAGCATGTTTTGGTTGTTGTTGTGTTGTAGATATTATGTTGCTAATGAATGCATAATAATCTTATGAAGTTGTAGAAGTTGGAGGCTTGTGGTTGGAGTATTTAAATTGAATATCATGCTCTTGTATGTATGAAAGATAATGTTGTTAGTATGGTGTTGTTGGCATAGGAAGTATAATGTTCTTATTGGAGTTGGAAGGTTTTGAAGAAAGTAGTATATTGATTGAATTTGAAAGAAGGAAAAAAAATGTTGTTGTTGTTTCATAAATTGGAAGATGTGGGTAAGTAGTATGTTGATGGTATTGTTGGAATACTATGTGAATTATATTGTATTGAATTATATTGAATTGTATGGAATTGAATTGAATTGCATTGAAAGAATTGAATTGAGTTGAATTAAATACAAGTGGTTTGTTGGTATTGTTGGTTGATAGTTTGGCCGGGTTTGAATTCCCGATTGTTGTTGAGTAAAAATTGGCCAAGTTGAACTTGGAGGAATGGAATATTTACGGGGGTGTCTTTGCGAAATTTCGGTAGCCAAGTATTATTTTAAGAATTCAATTCTAAAGGCACTAATCATGTTTGGTAAACATGACCAATTTGTAGATTGTGGCGAACTTGGAGCTTGAGTTTGGAGACGTGAACAAAGCGTAAAAGGTATGTGAAGCCTACCTCCTTCATTTGGCATGTCCTAGTTAGTATAAGTTGAAATCCGACCCTCGGAAAAGTCCTACCCCTCGGAAACGACACCTAAATTTATTCCTCTTTCATTCAATAGAATTGAATCCATAACTTGTGCTTTAAAGAAAGAAGTGTTCAAACGTCCGAAACCTTTGGAAATGAAATTGAAATGCCTTGAAACCTTCGTGAATGACCCCAATGGTACATGATGACCGTGTTTTTATGTTCGTCACCCGAGTCTCGATAAACGTGCATATCGGTTTCCATTACTTCTTTCATAGGAACTTTATAATCTTATTTTATGCTTTCTTATGGTGTTGTTATTCATTGATGGTCTCGCCTCTATAATGATTGTTCCTTCAAGGCAGACGAAACGACCGTGGTTATTCCATAAGGTAGTCGGGGGCTACCGACCTTACGTCACCCCGATAGACACATGACTTTCTTTGGGTTCTTATGCATGCCGCTTTATATGATATGTACATGACATGTATATGATATGTATATCAAAATGGGGAAATTTTGGGGAATGGATACATGTTGCGCTATAGACGCATTGCCACCCGGTCACCGGCGTAATTCCATCCGGACGCGGATGCCCGGACGCGGGACACATGTGGGCGAGCCGACGTATTTCGGCGACATGACTTGTTTTATTTTCACATGTATATGACAAGAAATGTTTTGAAAGAAATATATATATAATAAGCAAGCATGATATCCGCCTGAAAGGCACTTACAGGTACAGATCATCCTTCTATCTCGTTATATGATCTTTGGTCCCACATGTTGTTATTGCTCATATGTTACATGCTTCGCTGTATTATTTCTATGGCTTACATACTCACACCGTTCGTACCGACCCTTTTCTTGGGGTCGCGTCTCATGCCACACAGTAGTAGGGTTGACGGCTCGACTCCTAGGAGCTTTTTTCGGCCGTACATTGGAAGGCGCTCCGCTTGTTCCGGAGCTTCTATTTTGGGTACTGTTTTTTGTGTATATATTTGGACACAAAGAAAAGTCGATTACTTGTAATTATATGTATCGTGTTTAGAGGCTCGTACGTATATGTACGAGTCGAATGTTTCACAGCCTAGTTGTCTTTGTCGCCGTGTGATATGTCAAGATACGGTTGATTGCTACTACTCGTGTATATGTATGCTATTATCGGCGATGTTATGGAAAAAAAAATGCCGTGTTCATACGGCCCACTTAGTAACAAGAACAAGACCTATGACGGGGGTGCCCGGTACAAGTATCGGGTACTCGTCGCGGCCCCTAGTTGGGTCGTGACAACTCCGCTCGTGCATACGGTTAGTACTTCTTTCACCGGATCCCGGGCCGGTTATGTATCGTGCGCACTATGTTATTTTCCGGTGATGTGTCAGTGTTACGGTTCATCGAGCCCTCCGCGAGAGGGCCGGGTTCCGTTTGGTGTGATGTTGTGTTATGGCGTTACGGTAGGCTATGATGTGTTATGGGGATATGTCGGGTACGGACATATGAACCTTCTGTTGTGATGCTGTGGCGTGGCGCCATCGACAAAGGGGCGACCACCGTTCTAAGAGCCCCATGCATGATTTGTATTTTTATGAGTAAGCATTATGATATTTTGAATATTGCATTTACTTTCCGTACTTCTGGTTTTGACTATGATCTTGTTTACTATATTTCATGCTTTGCATACTCAGTACATATTCCGTACTGACCCCCCTTTCTTCGGGGGGGCTGCGTTTCATGCCACGCAGGTACAGAGGTTTAGTTGGAGGATCCACCAGCTTAGGATTCCTGTTCAGCGGACTTGGAGCGCTCCCTTGTCCTGGAGCCTGCACTTTGATTCGGATTCTGATATTATGCATATGTATATGTATCCACGGGTACGGCGGGCCCCGTCCCGTCATATGGTTCTCGTTATGACTCTTAGGGTCACGTAGACATATATGTGTGGGTTATGGGTATTCACTGTTCGCCGTATCTGTGTAATTTGCGATCCGGACGTCCCCCTATACTATGATAGCCCTATCGGCTTATTTGTGTTATTATCCGTTGATTATGATAACGAGTATGTATATCCGTACATTTGTGACGACTTTGGGGCGACGTTCCACTTTTCCGTAAATGTTTGTGATTTGTTCACGGTATAAGCTACTCGTATGCTATTTCGGGTTAATGGGTGTGTACGGTGCCCCGGAGGCCGGGCACTAGTCGCGGCCTACGGGTTGGGTCGTGACAAAAGTGGTATCGTAGCAAATTAGTCCCCGGATTGTCTACGCACCGTGTCCGGCGAGTCTTGTTTATGGTGTGAAGCCGGCCAAACTCATAAATGGAGGTCGGGGCATTTAGGAATCGGTGACCCTTTTTCCGTCTTAGATCGTGCGATAGAGCCAAGTCATAGGAAATGAAATTCCTCGTACTAACATTTGATTTCGGTGAGAAGACGACGCTAATGTAAGGAAGCGATTGACGGACTTGGAGGTTACGCGAGCACGCAGTAAGCAACGGCACGAGAGGTATATGTCGAATACGCATCGAAATGTAAAGTCAAAAGATTTAGAAAGGAAAAGTAAACGAAAAGTGTAACGAGTGCCCCGTATGGGCATACGAGGTAAATTCACCATTTTCATGCTATTGTTGATACCGGGAGCCCCGTGTGTTTGTGATATGACATAATATGTATATATACGTGTTGGCCCCGCGAGGCATTGTTGATATTTCCGCGTACGGCTTTGCGATAGTAAGAAATATAGAGGAAACTGCCGAAATTTTTACGAACAACACGAGAATGAGGTAGGATTTATAATATGCTCTCGCAAGGCGGTTTAATAGTACAGTACGAATTTGACTAAGTTGCAAATACGGTTGACCTTGAATAATAAATTAACTACTGAATTTTCGGTAATAATAATTAGAAGGTCGATATGGACGTGGTGAAAAGAATTCGAAAAAGAGTTTGTGACATTAACAGGTGAGTTAAAGGAGGTTGGCAAATTTCGATAGAGTATTATATTAAGGTACCAACTGAATTGATAAGTACAGATAAATCGTGATGAGCTTATAGTTAGGAGAAATAATAACATGATCAAAACAAGGGTGCAGGGAAAGAATAGTGACGGATATAGATGTACTGACAAGACAGTTTGTGGGATATTAAAGATAAGATTGACCGGAAGGGCAAAAAGTTGAGAAGTGTGACGCTATGAGGTTGGTTACGAACAGAATATTATGTGAAGATAATAAGGAACGTTGTGAAAATGAACAAAGCCTAGTGAGAAAGCAACCAAAAGATAGAATGAAGGTGAGCTAGTGATCAAAAAAAAAAAAAAAAAAAAAGAAAGAAGGAGGAATTTAGGAAGTTCTTCTATGGGGAAAGTACAGTATAGAAATTACGAGATAGCAGAAATAATAGAGAGTACGTAAAAAAAGAGGAGATGGAAATAAAAGCGGGTGAGATGACGGTGCAAAGAATAGATGATGACGGGTGTAGCCGCGAACATGAGTAATGTCGTGATGAATCCGTGAAAGACCGTATTATAGAGAGACGAACAACGAAGTAGAGGGAGTCATAGGAAATGACTGGCATAATAAGAACGTAAAGGAAAGTAGGGGTGAACGGAGTATGACTTGAAAGCAAGAAAGGGATTATGTAGGAGTAATATTTCCGAAACGTAATGGTATTGAAAAACTCCTCCTGCAAGAAAATAAAATGAGGGGATCCTTAAGTGACAAAGACGGTAGGCACAAGGAGCGGATGGTGCAATATAATTTTACGAAGAGAAGCAGATGGTTCCGGTTGAAATAGAAATATTATTCCAAAAGAATTTTGGACACTCATCGTTGCAAACTAAAGGCCACTTAACGGGGAATTTGGAATGACTACGGGTATTAGGAAATTATTGATGGAAGTAAGAGAAAATTCGTTCCAATCCGGCGGAGATGTGCTATGAGGCGTTTCGGAATCGTCAAACCCCCAATTTACTCCAGATTATTTGCCGAAGGTCATGTGGCGAGGTCGACGCGATCGTACTAACGTTAGAGCATCGAATTTCATCAGAGTCTCAAAGTTAAGCGTGCTGGAGTGGGAGCAATTTGAGGATGGGTGATCCCCCTGGGAAGTTTTCTGAAAATTTTATAAATTCAGACGTAAGAAGTAAATGAGAAGTTAGGTTAACCTAAGGAACTATTAGAGTCTGTAAAGCGGGCAGAAACCTTAAGAGGTCATGTATAACGAGACAGACTGAATCAGTGAAAACAGAAAAGGAAGGTGCATTACAGTTTTAGCAAATTGGGTAAGTCAAATAGTGTTGGAAACATGTTGTGAATAAGATGGTAATGATTATGTCTGCGTATGTACATGATATCCTTTATACGGCTATGCTGAATCCCAGCAATTGATGTTGAGACACATGGGAAAACATTAATCAGACAGGGTAAGGAAGTTCAAGTGAAAGAAAATGAAAAATGGTATAATGCTATAAGGTAAGCCGATGCCGTCTTTACGGATTGAACTTGGGAAGTTCCAAGATAATGATATTTGGGGAAAGGAAGAGAATAAGTAGACGGTAGGTAAGGTGACCAAAATGTCAGAAAAAAAAAAAAAGGGAGAGCGAAAGAGTCAAGCGCGACGCGAATTGGATAAGAATGTGAAGATAGGCGGGTGAGAAAAATGGAGTGTGTCGGTATGGAACTAAATGGATTGTGTAGAATGGTAAGATAGACCCTGGTAAAAGAAGCGAGAGAATAATGACCACAACGGAAAATAAGAAGTGAAAGGAAGAAAGACGAGGCCGTGCAATGGTGCTACGAGATTTCTAACTCGTAAAGAATAAGTACCGAGGGTGTATTAGGACCCCTTAATAAAGGGGGGGAAGAACATATTGAATTTAAAAGAGATTATGGCGTCCTCACGGCACCAAGGGCAAGTTTATTAGCCTAGAGCTAGAGTTTGGAATGATCGTCGATAAGGAATCGGAAAGACACATACCGTATTAGGAGAGAATTGTAAAGGAGTAAGAATTTCCTCAGCAAGCTTCATGTTTTTGAATAATACTGTGAGAAGTGAGGCTAAAAAGCTAAAGGTAAGGGTTGTGGCGAGAGCCCAAAGATTTAGATCGAACTCGAATTATGAGTTGCCATAAGTGCAGTTGTACCGTAAAGGATAGCGAAAGGTGCAGAACCAGTACGTGTATACCTACTTCAGATCAGGAGGAATAGTTTGAAGGACGTAACCGTTGCACGCACTAGCGACAAAATTGAGTTGGGCGAGCATTCGAAATGTAAGTGGTAAAGGGTGACCAAGGCATAAGGACTGATGACGCTGATTGTCAAGCCGCAAGGAGCCTGTGACAGGAGCATATTCAAGACCACGTATCCAGTCAAAGGAGATGCGCGATTGTATAGCGAAGCTTCATAAAGCTCCCACATCTAAGATCTCAGACGAAGGAGCTCAACTACAGCCAACACCGGAGGTCCTCCCGTGAAGATAAGGTCATAGATGAATCTCGACGCGGATGCCACTCTCAGACTAACGGATAAACCAAGTGTGTTATTCAGACATTAAGGAACATGCTACGGGCCTACGTTGCTGATCTTCGAAGCAGCTGAGATAATTATTTGCCACTTGCGAGTTCGAATATAATAATACCTACCGTTCTGGCATCCAGAGAGCCGTATGTGAAGCTTAGTATGGTAGAAAGGGCAGGCCACCGATGGGCTGGTTCGATGTTGGCAAATTAAGTTGATCGGGCCAGATATGATTCAGTAAGTAGCTGACAAAGTGAAACTCATTCGGGGGTGGTCAGTAGCAGCGGGGGCAACAGAAGTCATATGCAGATACTCGACGTCGACACCTAGGGTCCAGGTCATCGATTGGGTATCTTTGGAAGTGTTACCCTTGAAGATGTTATGAGATTCGACAATAGGGGAAGCCCAGTCCAACGCATAGTGAATCTTATCGGATCGTCCGTAAAGTAGGAAAGAAGGCACTATGAATTAGACCTACCGTCCGGGTTGGGGCAAGGTATCCCGCTCTACTATGTGTTAATGCTTCACGAACGCATTGGTGATTCTTCCAAGTACGTCCTATAGAGGATATCCGGCGGCAGAGGAACTAGCCCACGAGGAACAAATTCCTAACTATACTGAGTCGTCAGATGAAAAGATTACGTACTACAGGTGTAACCTTCGTTAAGGTATTGTGGCGGAGCAATGGCAGAAAAGAGATGTAGGATGCGTATCCCTACCTGTCTCCTGTGCCTACAAGCGATCAAATTCCATAATTAGTTACGTTAGTTGATAAAGGGGCTATGTGTGACGGCGATAAAAAGAGGACCCTTCCCCCGAAGCATCTATGAGACCCTATAAGATTAGTTTAACATTCGAGGACGAATGTTTTAAAG
Organism: Lycium ferocissimum; assembly: GCF_029784015.1. Lineage (NCBI taxonomy): Eukaryota > Viridiplantae > Streptophyta > Magnoliopsida > Solanales > Solanaceae > Lycium > Lycium ferocissimum. Next base: position 4,223 of record NW_026719150.1, on the reverse strand, counting down.
GGGGGGAGGATGTTATATCCCGTATTTTTGTACATTGTGACATCCGAGTTAATTACGATAAGTTAAGGACAAGATTATTCCGGAGACGAAGGGAGACTTTTAGTTGTTTTATAGGCATGAGTTGTGTATGATTTTATTGGCATGGAAGCATTAAGGAAATATTTGGGGTTGAATTTTATTTTTGGAAAGTAATTATGCATGAAAAAGGAACAAAAAAAAAAAATATAGTTATAAGGGGCCATGTGGCCGGCCACCTTGGGGTGGGCCATGGCCATATGGATGGCCATAATTTGTAAAATAAAAGATGACTTGGTCATCTTATTCTTCATCTTTTCACTTGGAAGAAAAATCAAGAAACTTTGAGAAAGAGAGGAGAAGAGATACGGCCAAGCATGGCCAAGCATGGCCATGAGATTTTGATGAAGAAAAATTATTTTCTTCCATGTTTTCTACTCTTTGGAAGGTGCTAAACAACATAAAGTAGTTGTTGAATCAAGAGAAGCCTTTGTTCTTGCAAAACCTTGCTATGGCCGAATGAAGAAGGGGATTGAAGAAGGTGAGTTTTAATCTTCTTTTTATATGTTATGAATGGTTTGTGGATGTTGTAGTGTGTAGAAATAAACCAAAATCATGAAAGGTTGCATGTTGGAGTGAAATCGTGTAGATGAGGGTGTTGGCCGAATGTGTGCATAGTGTGTAGGAGTAATGAATTAATGGTATTTAGCATGGTTGCATGTTGTTGTAGTGTGTAGGAGTGGATGGAAATCATGAAAATGGTGTGTTAATGTTGTAGCCGTGTGGATAGTGTAAAAACCGTGTGTATGTAGTATGTATGCCAAGAATGTATTAATTTTATTTAGTGTTGTGGTTGTGGTTGTCGTGTGGATTCTATGTTGGTAACGAAAGTCTAATGGATCAATTTGAAGTTGTGATGGTTGTGGGCTGAATTGGAAATTAATGTAACTCTTATGTGGATTTTATGTTTAAGATAATGACATCGTTAAAATGAAGATTGTTGGTGCGATTCATGAGTTTTGAAAGAAAGAAATGAGTTAGTGTTGTTATGTTGAGTTGGGGTGGGATTCGGGTAAGGTGATGGTGTAGTTGGATTGTTTGAAGCATTGTATGAATTGCTTAAAATGTGCTTGGATATTATTTGAATGGTTTTGAATTAGTAATCGTATGTGTGAGAGTTGGTATTAGATCGCTTTTATGCGGTTGAATTGAAAATAAGTGAATGTTGTCGTATTGTGTGAAAGAAGGTTGTGGATGTTAAAATGCGTCTTGAATTAATGGTTGAAATATTCTTGAATCCGGGCCAAGGATTTCGATTAGTACTTAAATATGTGTGCCTTGTGTGGTTTGAAAGTATATGGTTAATTTGAACGTAATTGGAATATCGTCGAAATATGTAGAAAAGAGTTATTAATGTTAGATTGTATTTGGAGTTGATTATTGATGTCGTAGCTTGGTTGTTGGTTTGGTTGTTGTTGAATTTGGCCGAGTTGAAATCTCGGGGTTGGCGTATTTACAGGGGAAATGCTGCCGAAATTTCTGTGGAATTTAATGTACGCTTGGAATTGAATGCCTAAAGGCTTATGGCTAATGTTAATATGTTTGGCATTATGTAGATTTTGGAGCTTCCGAGAGTTGAGACTTGACTTAGCTTGCGAGCGGACGAGGTATGTGAAGCTTAACACTTCTTTCCTTGGCATGTCCTAGTGTTAATTAGGCTATGACACGAGCCTCGGGGTAACTCCACTCTCGAGATCCGAGCTTATACATGTATCTTATTTGCTTCTCAAAGTTCACTCGTCTAATGAAGCCTAACTTGGATTTTTATGTCTTTCATTTGATTGAATTTTAAAAGTTTTATAAATAATTTTGCTACTAAAAGGTCCCGAACTTCAAACACTCGTAACTTTTGTATACGAGCTCGGATCGCCCCGAAACATAATAGGTAACTTCATAAGACATAACCTTCCCCCAACTCTCGTGGTCGGGTTCGGATGAGATCGGCACCCGTCCGTGGGGCCCGCGACCTTTCTACGTTTATCCTTAATGACCTTCGAGAAAGATTTGATACTACTTTTACCTTAACTTCCGCATATGGATTTCTACTTATTTAATGAGTTTGTGATTATGATTTTATGCATATTATTGTCACTCACGACTTCGCTCGTGCATACGGTTAGTACTTCTTTCACCGGATCCCAGGCCGGTTATGTATCGTGCGCACTATGTTATTTTTCGGTGTGATGCTGTGTTACGGTTCATCGAGCCCTCCGCTAGAGGGCCGGGTTCCGTTTGGTGTGATCTTCGTGTTATGGCGTTACGGTAGGCTATGATGTGTTATGGGGATATGTCGGGTACGGAGATATGAACCTTTTCGGGTGATGCTGTGGCGTGGCGCCAACGACAGGCGGGCGACCACCGTTCTAAGAGCCCCATGCATGAATTGTATTTTTATGAGTAAGCATTATGATATTTTGAATATTGCATTTACTTTCCGTACTTCTGGTTTTGACTATGATCTTGTTTACTATATTTCATGCTTTGCATACTCAGTACATATTCGCACCGACCCCGCTTCTTCGGGGGGGCTGCGTTTCATGCCGCGCAGGTACAGAGGTTTAGTTGGAGGATCCACCAGCTTAGGATTCCTGTTCAGCGGACTTGGAGCGCTCCCTTGTTCTGGAGCCTGCACTTTGATTCAGATTCTGATATTATGCATATGTATATGTATCCACGGGGCACGGGCGGGGCCCTGTCCCGTCATATGATTCGTTATGACTCTTAGAGGTCTGTAGACATATATGTGTGGGTTATGGGTATTCACTGTTCAGTCGTATCTGTGTAATTTGCGATCTGGACGTCCCCCTATACTATGATAGCCCTATCGGCTTATTTGTGATATTATCTGTTGGATTATGATAACGGTATGTATATCTGTACATTTGTGACAGCTTTGGGGCGACGTTCCACTTTTCTGTAAATGTTTGTAATTTGTTCACGGTATAAGCTACTCGTACGCTATTTCGGGTTAATGGGTGTGTACGGGTGCCCAGACCGGGCACTAGTCGCGGCCTACGGGGTTGGGTCGTGACAAGAGAGATACTGTTCTTTATCGTCACTTTATTCAACTGCCTATAATCAATGCACGTTCATGAGGAGCCATCTTTCTTTCTCAAATAAGACGGTGCTCCCATTATGAAGAACGGGTCTAATAACCCCTTTTCCAAATCTTTCAACTGTGCCTTTAACTCTTTTAATTCTGCCGGAGCCATTCGATAAGGAGGAATAGAGATAGGCTCAGTATCTGCAACACATCAATGGCGAAGTCAATCTCCTTTCGGAGGAAGACACGGAAGCTCATCCGGAAATACATTCGGAAACTCACTTACTACCGGAACAGCAGAAAGTAGAGACTACCTTCCGTATCATGAACTCGAACTAAATGATAAATGTAGCCTTTAGCGATCATCTTTCTTGCCTTAAGGTAGGATATAAACCTACCTCTCGGAGTGGTCAGTATTACCTTTCCATTCAAGCACGGGCTCTCCCGGGAATTGAAAGCGAACCAATTTCATTCGGCAGTCAACATTGGCATAATAGGAGGCCAACCAATCCATACTCATTATAACATCAAAGTCTAGCATCTCTAGCTCAACTAAATCAGCTTTGGTCTGACGATCACTGTCATACCCCGATCTTACTAGGGTGTGATGGGCACCTGACCCCATATCCGGAGCCGAGCGAACCCACGTACTCTTATTACTCACATATTCTCTTTGGATTCTTAAATCAAATGAAAGTAAAATACATAGTAAAATCCTCAAAATCTTTTTGTCGTTTCTCAAATTAAACACAGTCTGCAAGCGTAAGGGCTTTATAACATAATGTATAACAAAACATATCGGCTAGTGGGGCCGTTTTCAAAACTGACACTCTAGACCCACGACTCTGTCTGCAAAGTCTCTAACTGTGATCAGAAATCATAGCACATATACGCCGACTCGGCAACTCTCCAGGGCAAATAGAGCTTGCCAACACCGTCATCTTCTAAGATGGCTTCTGCTAAGTTGGCTGTACCTGCGCGGCATGAAACGCAGCGCCCACAAAAAGGGGCGTCAGTACGAGCAATGTACTGAGTATGTAAGGCATGAGTAATATCACGAAATCATAATAGAGAACATAAAACATGACATGTGGAGAGCGATATA
>NW_026719149.1:0-12127 GCF_029784015.1 Lycium ferocissimum | reverse complement strand
CAATGATTTAGTTGTTGATATGCATCCTAATATGCAAATGAGAATATGATGATTTCAATGAAGTTGTAATCTTGTTTGGAAAGTGATATAGAAGCTAATGCGACTTGTATGTAATCTTTTATTAATGGGAGGTAGTGTGATTAGTATGTGAAAGTTAATGTAAATTATGAAACTAGAAGATGAAAAAAAAATGTGTTACGGATGTTTGCGTCAAAGATTGAAGGTTTGGACGAATGTGGTTTTGGTGGAACTTTTGTACATTTGTGGAATAATGGGAAATGGTTGGACTGTAAGTATATGGTCTTAAGTTAGTTAATAAATATGGAAATGTTGATATTAGTTTGACATTGTGAAGTTGGAATCGAGGTGTTGCCTTATGTAGAAAGGATTATGTTAGAACGCGTTTTGTTGTGATTTTTGTTATATCCCGCCTTTTTGCATAATCGGAAAATTCGCAATAATTGTGATTTATGAGAAAGGAGGCCATGTTTGAATTTTTTCTTAGTATGTGCATGCCGGTTATGGAAGTTGAATGTGGAAATAATGGAGAAGGCCTAAGGGCAAGATTGGAATTTTGGAAGTTTGTTTCGGGAAATTTGAAATGAGAATGTTAGTTCATTGGGCCAAATAAATTAAAAGAAAATTTGGCCCAAAAGAGATGGGGTGGCCGGCCACTACATGGCCAAGCCCATCTAAGTTAATTAATTTTCATGTGGTAAATTAATATAAAGGACCATGTATGAGTCATGAACTCATAGAAGATTCAAGAGAAAATTAGAAAGCAAGAACAAAGAAAAAAAAAAAAAAGAAGAGAGAGCATACGGCTTTGGCCATAGAAAATTGGCTCTTTAAAATCTTTCTCCAAAAATTGTTTTCTTGTGATATTTCCACCAATTCAAGAGTGCTCTACAACTTGGTGCAATTGTTTTGGAAGGAAGAACACTTATTTCTTCAAGTTGGCAACTTGGTGAAGTGAAGAAGATTGAAGAAAAGGTAAGAATTTCTATTCTTCTACATGTTATGGAGGATTTATATGTGTTGTAGTATGTAGAATGGAATGAAAATTATGGAAGTGCTATGGATTGGATATAGCCGTATGTGTGTGAATATATGTTAAGGCCGTGTGTGTGTGCATGGTGCATGGCTTTGGTTAGTTGAATTTAGTGTTGTGTTTTAGTTGTGGTTATGATGGAATTCATGTTGGAAATGAAAGTTGAAGGAACTTGATAGAAGTTGGAAACAAAGGGTGTAGCCGTGTGGTATGGAAGGGAAAATAAAAGTGAATTAATTTTGTTTGATGTGCTAATTGTGTTGTTATGATCTTAGTGATGCAAATAAGGGCTTAATGACTTGAATTGGCATTGAAGTTGCTTGTATGTAATTATGGGAATTTATGTGAATTTTGTATGATTTTTATACAATGATGGAAGTAAGGTTCTAAATGTGAATTATGGTTGTTGTTAATAATTAGTAGGGAAGACAATGTGATTTGGAAGCTTTGTCGTGTTTGAGAAGATTTGGATGGAATAAGGAATTGATGGAAATACTTGAATTCGTGAATAATTTATGGAATGCTAATGGAATGTATTTGTATAATCTTGCATTAGTTAATGAATATAGAAATGTTGACATTAGTTTGATAGTGTGAAGTTGGATGGAAGTTGTTGAGTTATGTAGAGAGGAGACTATTTATGTCGTAATGTAGTTTGTGTTGGTTGTTGTTGTTGTTGGTGTTGTTGTTGGCTTGTTGTTGATTGTTTTGAGCCGAGTTGTATCTCGGGGCATCATATTTATAGGGGAGGTCTTTCAAATTTCGGTAGCCAAATACTCAACCAAAGTTGAAATGTTAACTTGCATGAATAGTAACTAGTAAAGATGACCATTTGCAGATTTTTGACGAAACGGGAATTGAGATTGAACGAGCGTAAGGCGTAACAAAGGTATGTAAAGCCTTGCCCTTTATTCTTTGGCATGTTCCGAGTCTAACAAAGCTTCGAAAGCGAGCCTCGATTGTACTTCCGCTTCTCGGAATTCGAGATTGAAAATAGCCCAAAATCGTTCGAAGAAGATTGAATTGTTTACCTTTCCTTTGTCGACAAAGCGCCTATCCGTGCATAATCTTCCATAAATGGAGTCGGAACACCCTAAGATGGTTATGGACGACTCCTAAGGTTTATTATCCATAATTTGCGTACTTTTACTATGGTTGGGTCCGAGGTGGGCCACAAAACCCCGATACTCCCGGTATGGCTCAAATTGAACTATTTCTCGTCCGTTCTTCATGGGTACCTCTCGATTATGTTTAATTCGTTAACTAATAAGTATTATGTCTATCTTTCCGAATCTTGACATTATTCGACTTGGACACTCGTTACGATATAATTTGCCTACTCTGATTTGATCTATCTTCTGAGCTATTTCAGTTTTATTAAGTCTGTATGTCGGTCTGTATGTATATGGTTTCTCATTAGTCTATTCGTGGATGCCTCAACGCTTCCTTCACTGCGCCCTCGGCCAGTTCGTGATTCGTGCACTTCACCGCATTACTCACCGCGTCCCTCGGAAGTGCGGGCCGGGATCCGTCCGTATCCGATTATGATCCGACTATGTGATATTATGGGATGGCGGCCCCAGATGGCATTTCGATTCGATTCGTTCGTCCCCGCGTCCGTACTACGAGGGCGGGTTCATACGCGTCCCTTATTAAGGCGGGATCTAATTTATGATATGTATGTCCGTATATGTATGACTCGCATGCATGATTATGTCTCGTTACGATTCTCCGTATGTACGATTTAGATCATGACTGCGTCTCGTCACACTTCCGGAAATCGATTCCGAGCTCGATTCTCGTATGTTTCACAGTCGGATTCTCGACTCTCGTCCGTCATGCTTCGAGTTCTCACCCGTTCGAGGATCGTCGCGATTTACATTTACTACCGTACCTATGGTCCCATCGACACTCCGTCCGCTACATTCCCTAAATACGACATATTACGATTCTCGTACGTACACACTCGTAAGTCCGACTCCGCTACGAATCCGGTCTCGTTCGTTATGATTTTACATATCCGACTCTGATTATGATTATGTATATTTTGTTTTCGCTTTACATACTCGGTACACTTCCGTACTGACCCCCTGTTCTTCGGGGGCTGCGCTACATGTCCGTGTACAGACGCGCAGCGTGATACGCCGCCAGTGTAGGACATCGGTTTGCTGTCTGAAGAGCTCCCTTTGATCCGGAGCTGATACTTTTGGTATATATCTTCTGTTGTTTGTATGTTCTGTATATATGGTCATTTGGGTACGGCGGGGCCCTGTCCCGTCTTCTGATTCTGTTCTGTATGTTAGAGGCCTGTGACATGTCCGTGGGTTTTGTGGGTTGTCACCGGTCGTACGTATGTTCGAGTTTGCGACTACATTTATGATAGCCTCACGGCTAGTGTACGGAGTCTAAGTATGTTTATGTATGTATATATTTCCATGCGATGTACGTTATACCTGTGTGAATTTATGTATGTTTAAATGGAATCAGCCGGTTGGTACGCCTAGTCTGTGTTATACCCCGCATTTCGCACGTCGGAATATTTTTAAGTTGGTTGCGAAGAATTATGGATAAGGTTATCTCTCGACTTTGTTTTACGACAAATGGTTATGATTTTGTTGGAAGGAAGCATTAAGGAAAAGTTTGGGACAAAAAAAAATTGCATTATGGAAAAATAAAAATAAAATTCATGAAATGAGAGTGAGGTGGGACATGGCCACATGGAGGCTTGAAATATATATATGAATGGAATTAGATGACATGTTAATTATATTAGTCATCTTTTGGGACTTAAAGGGAAATTCAAGAAACTTGGAGGGGAAGACAAAAGAAAAGTCTAGAAAATTAGAGAAATTTGGAGGAAAATAAGAGGAGCAACCGGCCATGTGCTTTAATTTTTATATATATATATGTATATGATGACTAAGTAAGAGGCAGAGTCGTCATTTAGACAAGCCTAGAAATTTCAAGAAAGAGAGAAAGAAAAGAGAAGCAAGAAAGAGGAGAACGGACATGAAGAGGGGCCGGCCAGAAGCATACAATTGATCATGAAAAATTGTTTTGTCCATGTCTTGCTCTTAAATGGAAGGCCCTCGTTAACGTGGAGTAATCGTTGGGACAAGGAAATCATTTGTTCTTGCAAATCATCACCTTAGCCGTGGGAAAAGTTGAAGGAGGTAAGGTGTAATTCTTTCTTTTATGTGCTATGCATGTTTGTTGATGTTGTGGAGTATGGAAATGAATGAAATTCATGAAGGGGAGCATGTTGGGCCTTGGCCGTGTGAATTGCTTTGTGGCCGTGTGTGTGTGTGTTGTTGTGTAGGATGGAGGAACTAATTGTATTTAGCATGTTGGGTGTTGTTGTAATGCATAGAAAATGAATAAAACTCACGGAGTGTTGTGTGTTGTGGAGTGGCCGAATAGGGCTGCTTGGTGTGCATGAAATGAAGTCATGTTATCTAGTATTTTGATCGTCGTCGTTATGAATTACATGCGGAAGTAAAATGAATGTTTGATGGCTCATATTGAAGTTATGATGGTTGTGGGCTGATTTGGAAGCTAAGGTAATTTTTATGTAGATTGCATACTTGTGGTAATGATATTGTTAAATGTGTGGAATGTTGATGTAGTTCATGAATTTGGAAGGTAGAAATATGTTGTTGTTGTTCTTGTTGAACTTGGAGGATTTCGGGTAATGTTGTAAGTTGGTTGGGCTGATTTGAACACCTTATGGATTTCGTCAGGAGATGATCTTGAATCATGCTTGAATGGCCTTGAAATAATATTTGAACGTATGATCATTGATTTTGGTTTGAATGTATGAAGTTTATTTGAATGAATGTGATGTTGTCGCCTTATGTAGAAATGAGTTGTTAATGTTGGAACGCGCTGGAAATTGAATATTGATGTTGTTGGCATTCTTTGTGATAATGTGTTGTAGTTCCATTCTCGGATTGTTATTGAATTTGGGTAGAGCCATAATTCTCGGGATGGTGTATTTACGGAGGGAGATGCTGCCCAATTTTTTATAGACAAGTGAAGAATGGAAGAGTTGAAGGCATAAAGGTCTACTATTGACAATTGGTAAACATGACCATTTGCAAATGCAGGCGCTAAAGGATTCGAGATTGAACGAGCATAAGATGTCGAAGGTATGTGAAGCTATCCCTCTCCTTCTTTTGGCATGTCTTAGGTGTATTAGGCTTGAATTTGAGCCCTCGGGGTTATTACGTTCATCGAAATCCAACTCGGAAATGGAGCACTATTCATTCGGTGCGATTGAACTAGAATCTTTATATTTTGTTGGAAAAGTGTTCAAACATTTGTAACTTGCGGGAATGTAATCGAATTGCCTTGAAACTTCCATAAATCACTCGAGGGAGTGTGATATTTTATAAAACTTTCCAAAACCACTCTAGAAGGGGGTGTGATATATTATTTTCTAAAGCTTTCTTAAAACCACTCCGAAGGGGTGTGATATATTATTTTCTAAGGCTTTTCTAAAACCACTCCGGGGGTGCGTACAAAACCACTCGAAGGGTGTGATATTTTATAAAACTTTCTAAAAAACCACCGCGGGGTGCGATATTTTATTATTATTATTACTATTATTAATATGCCCGAAGGGCTAGGATTATGTGGGGCCGACATGTCCGGTGGGGCCGGGATAGACGTATGTTGGACGGCATGCCCGAAGGGGCCATCATTTTACGGACGCATGTCCGAATGGGGCCGGGATGCACGTATCTGCCGGACCGGCACACCCGTTAGGATTATTATTATTATTATTACTATTGTTATTATTAGTAGTATTATTATTATTATTATTATTATAAATATTAATTATCATTATGCCGGAAGCGGATACCGAAGGTCATTTATTATTATTGCGCGGAAGCGCCGCCCGGAAGGACTATTTTATTTAAATATTTAATTCATGTCGTGTAACCAAACTTGCTTTCTCGTTGTATTTCGATTTACGCTTCGGTAATGCTTTACATACTCGGTATTAATATTCGTACCGACCTCCTTCTTCGGGGGCTGCGCGTTTCGTACCACGCGGTACACCGGGTGAGAAGACTTGCTAGAGGTTGTCCCCAGCGGGATTGGCGAGCTCCACCTCGGTTCGGAGTGTTCTTAGGAGTCAGGTGTTCGTGTTTTTTTTTAGCATATGTTAGAGACTTTGCGAATACGGTGTCACGTGGATAGCGCGTCGGGGGAAGTGCGGATGATTTGTAAATGTTAAAAGAGTATGCGTTTTCAGATAATGATTATTGTTTGAAAGGTTTCATGTTTCTTAAATTTTTTTCGAAATGTCAGGCTTTAGTAACGCGAACGTTTAAGGGTTCGCTCGACTCTGAGGAGGGTCGGGTGCCCATCACACCTTTAGTAAGGTCGGTGTGACAAAGTGGTATCAGAGGTGTACGCTCTGGGGTTGTGCACGCAAAGTCGTGTCCGGTAGAGAGTCTTGTTTATGGTGTGTTGCGCGCCACATTTATAAACAAGAGGCTACGGGGCATCTAGGGATTGTTGACCTTCTTTCTTATCTAAGAATTGTTGACCTTCTTTCATATCTAAGATCGTGCGATAGAGCCCGGTCATAAGGTATGAAGTCCCATGTACTAACCTTCTATTTCGGGTTGAAGGACGACGTCGACAAAAGAAAGCGACCTATGGCATCAACAGTTACAAAGTACAATGGTAAGCAATGGTGCGGACGAGACATGTTGGATGAGGTAAGAATATTGAAGTATTACTGAAATGTAAGTCGGGAGAATGGAAGTGAAGGTGAACATTAGAATCAAAAAGGGCAAAACGGTAATTGCGGGAGAAAGGACGTGTTGCGAACACGCCTCGAATACGTGAAACTTTGGTGGCTCCGAGGATATGTAATAAAGGTTATGTGTGGGAGTGGACGTGATTATACCGTATGGGGACAGAATGCCGTTGAAGTTGCAAGGTTAAGTGTGCTCGGGGAGGAGCAATTTCATGATGGGTGACCCCTCGGGAAGTATGCCAAATTTTAAATATTGATCGAGGGACAATGAGAAATTAGAATGTACAAGATGGTTGGAGGTATAAAAGGAGCCACCCCAAAGACGCGACAAAGTAGATTAGAGAAGAGACGGAGAAAAAAGTACGCTATGGCTTTGGAATTAGGATAGGCTTGAACAACATAAAGGTAGCATAAGATTTCTCGTGCGCAAAAAAAAAAAAGAAAAAAAAAAGAGAGATAGGCATGAATGGTTAATGGTATGAGTACGCCCCTAAAGGGGGAAAAGTCAGGTGAGAGGAATGTAAGGATGAAATAGGAACGATTGATACGGTAGTATGTTTGGTGTGGATGCTTGGGCCACAAATGAAACTCCATTATGGAACCAAGGTAACAAGGTCGGAAAGACCAACAATAAGCGTATAAGAATCGGGATGGTGTTTGAGCGAGTGAGAAGTCTCATAAAAACATCGAGTGGTAGAACACTAGAAGATGGAGGTGTACGAAGGAAAAAAGAGTATGACAAGGGGATGGTATTGGATAGCCTAAAAGATAATATGAAGGAATGCAATAACTATAAAGGGAGCTCCCCGAGGCGCTTATGAGACCCTGTGCGCCCGGTCGAACATTCGAGAGACGAATGTTCAAAAGAGGAAGAATGTTATACCCCGCATTTCGCACGTCGGAATATTTTTAAGTTGGTTGCGAAGAATTATGGACAAGGTTATCTCTCGACTTTGTTTTACGACAAATGGTTATGATTTTGTTGGAAGGAAGCATTAAGGAAAAGTTTGGGACAAAAAAAAATTGCATTATGGAAAAATAAAAAAAAAATTCATGAAATGAGAGTGAGGTGGGACATGGCCACATGGAGGCTTGAAATATATATATGAATGGAATTAGATGACATGTTAATTATATTAGTCATCTTTTGGGACTTAAGGAAATTCAAGAAACTTGGAGGGAAGACAAAGAAAAAGTCTAGAAAATTAGAGAATTTGGAGGAAAATAAGAGGGCCAACCGCCATGTGCTTTAATTTTTTATATATATATATGTATATGATGACTAAGTAAGAGGCAAGTCATCATTTAGACAAGCCTAGAAATTTCAAGAAAGAGAAAGAAAAGAGAGACAAAAGAGGAGAACGGACATGAAGAGGGGTCAGCCGGACGCAGCCCTATACAATTGATCATGCAAAATTGTTTTGTCCATGTCTTGCTACTAAATGGAAGGCCCTCGTTAACGTGGAGTAATCGTTGGGACAAGGAAATCATTTGTTCTTGCAAATCATCACCTTAGCGAGTAGGAAAAGTTGAAGGAGAGGTAAGGTGTAATTCTTTCTTTTATGTGCTATGCATAGTTTGTTGATGTTGTGGAGTATGGAAATGAATGAAATTCATGAAGGGGAGCATGTTGGGCCTTGGCCGTGTGAATTGCTTTGTGGCCGTGTGTGTGTGTGTTGTTGTGTAGGATGGAGGAACTAATTGTATTTAGCATGTTGGGTGTTGTTGTAATGCATAGAAAATGAATAAAACTCACGGAGTGTTGTGTGTTGTGGAGTGGCCGAATAGGGGCTGCTTGGTGTGCATGAAATGAAGTCATGTTATCTAGTATTTTGATCGTCGTCGTTATGAATTCTGAAGTAAAATGAATGTTTGATGGCTCATATTGAAGTTATGATGGTTGTGGGCTGATTTGGAAGCTAAGGTAATTTTTATGTAGATTGCATACTTGTGGTAATGATATTGTTAAATGTGTGGAATGTTGATGTAGTTCATGAATTTGGAAGGTAGAAATATGTTGTTGTTGTTCTTGTTGAACTTGGAGGATTTCGGGTAATGTTGTAAGTTGGTTGGGCTGATTTGAACACCTTATGGATTGTCAGAGATGATCTTGAATCATGCTTGAATGGCCTTGAAATAATATTTGAACGTATGATCATTGATTTTGGTTTGAATGTATGAAGTTTATTTGAATGAATGTGATGTTGTCGCCTTATGTAGAAATGAGTTGTTAATGTTGGAATGCGTTGGAAATTGAATATTGATGTTGTTGGCATTCTTTGTGATAATGTGTCGAGTTCATTCTCGGATTGTTATTGAATTTGGGCCGAGCCATAATTCTCGGGATGGTGTATTACTGAGAGGAGATCTTTGTGATTTTTTATAGACAAGTGAAGAATGGAAGAGTTGAAGGCATAAAGGTCTACTATTGACAATTGGTAAACATGACCATTTGCAAATGCAGGCGGCAGGATTCGAGATTGAACGAGCATAAGACGTCGAAAGGTATGTGAAGCTATCCCTCTCCTTCTTTTGGCATGTCTTAGGCGTATTAGGCTTGAATTTGAGCCTCGGGGGTTATTCATTCATCGAAATCCAACTCGGAAATGGAGCACTATTCATTCGGTGCGATTGAACTAGAATCTTTATATTTTGTTGGAAAAGTGTTCAAACATTTGTAACTTGCGAGAATGTAATCGAATTGCCTTGAAACTTCCATAAACCACTCAGGGGAGTGTGATATTTTATAAAACTTTCAAAACCACTCCGAAGGGGTGTGATATATTATTTTCTAAAGCTTTCTTAAAACCACTCCGAAGAAGGTGTGATATATTATTTTCTAAGGCTTTTCTAAAACCACTCCGAAGGGTGCGTACAAACCACTCGAAGGGGTGTGATATTTTATAAAACTTTCTAAAAAACCACCCGAAGAGAAGTGCGTTATATTTTATTATTATTATTACTATTATTAATATGCCCGAGAGGAAGGCTAGGATTATGTCGGGGCCGACATGTCCGATGGGGCCGGGATAGACGTATGTTGGGCCGGGGCATGCCCGGGGCCATTATTTTACGTCGGGGCCGGCGCATGTCGGGTGGGGCCGGGATGAGACGTATCGGGCCCGGCACACCGCGGGGATTATTATTATTATTATTACTATTGTTATTATTATTAGTATTATTATTATTATTATTATTATCGTCATTATCATTATGCGGAAGCGACAATACCCGATCGTTATTATTGCGGCGCCGGAAGCGGCGCCCGAAGGACTATTTTATTTAAATATTTAATTCATGTCGGGTAACCTAAACTTGCTTTACATTTGTATTTTCTGATTTACGCTTCGATAATGCTTTACATACTCGGTACATATTAAAATGCGACCCTCCTTCTTCGGGGCGTTTTGTGCACGCGGTACGCCGGATGAAGAAGACTTGCTAAGTTGTCCCCGCGGGATTGGCGAGCTCGCTCGGTTCGGAGTGTTGCGGAGTCAAGGTGTTCGTGTCAGGGTTTTTAGCATATGTTAGAGACTTTGCAGACAGTGTCCTGTGGATAGCGCGTCGGGAAGTGCGGATGATTTGTAAATGTTAAAAGAGTATGCGTTTTCAGATAATGATTATTGTTTGAAAGGTTTCATGTTTCTTAAATTTTTTTTCGAAATGACAGGCTTTAGTAACGCGAACGTTTAAGGGTTCGCTCGACTCTGAGGAGGGTCGGGTGCCCATCACACCCTAGTAAGGTCGGGGTGTGACAGTCTGACAGGTAGGTACGTGTGGGTGTCCATTTAGGACACCAGTCACCGCCCACGGGGCTGGGTCGTGACAATTTTGATGATTGTTGTCATTGTTGTGGTTGTTGTTGTTGATATTATGGCCGAGCTAAGTCTCGGGGATGTTGAATTTATAGGGGAAATGCTGCCGAAATTTCGGTAGACAAATATGAATTTAAGTTAAATTCTTAGAAGCTTGAAACTTATATTTTGGTTATGACCAATTGTAGATTTTGAAGAAAACGGGATTTGAGTTTGGGCGAGCGTAAGAAGTGAAAAAGGTATGTGAAGCTATCCCTTTCTTCTTTTGGCATGTCCTAGACATACTAGGTTGAGATGCGAGCCTCGAGGGCAAGTGCTCATAGAAACCGAGTCCGATTCTAGGTACGATTCATTGATGTAATTGAATTATAACTCTTATGTTTTGTTGGAAAACTATCCGAACATCCATAATTTGTACAAATGTGATAGAATCGTTTTGAAATTTACATGGATGACTCCATAAGAATCGATGTTCGTAATTTGTGTACGCCACCTCGACTTGAACCGAGGTGGGCCACTAGTCCGAGAGACTTCCTTCGTTTGTCTTACTTGGTCCACTTTTGTATGGTATAAAGAGGGGACCTTTGCCTACGCATTTAAGGCCCGTTTGATTTGTTCTATAAGTTATTTGAAGGCTCTAAATGTGAGCGACACTAAATCTTCAAAAATGGCTTTGAAGTATTTTTCGAAAGTTTGGTAAATTTAAAGGCTCATACTTGTGTATACTATTCGACGGACTCGATACTTACTTTGAACCTTCGACTTCAATATGTATAAGTATATGTATATGTGTATTTAATCGTCGAGTCTTGGAATTAAATTGTGTGTATATGCGTATGGTTTCCGTGACTACCTGCTCGTGCCTATTACTATGATATCGTTCGCGGTTCCGGGTTTGTGATCGTGCGCACTATGATAAATTCGTAGAATTATCTTGTGTTACGGTTCCCGAGACCTCGCCATAGGGGCGGGTTCCGTTTATGGAGTTATCTTTGTGATATGGCTTATGATATGTTTGATGATATGATATGTTTGATGATATGAACGATATGTTGTGTTCGGGGTGTACGGAGATTTGAAACCTTCGGAGTATCTTGTGTGTGGCACCGGCGTCGGAGTGGTGACCACGTTCCGAGCCTTATGCACGATCTCTGTTTGCATTATGTACATATGTCTTCGGTACGAGTTTGGTATATATATTGATCGGTATTTCTCTCTGTACCTTTCACTTCGGTTATGGTTCCGAATTTACTTTATTCTTTACATACTCGGTATATCCTTCGTCGACCCCGCTTTCTTCGGGGCTGCGTTTCATGCCCGCGGTACGGAGGTTCGTGATACAGAAGTAGGCCACACATTCTGCTATTACAGTGTTATATCCCGTATTTCCGCGTGTTCGGGAAAATTGGAAATAATCTTGGTTTGTAAGAAATAAGGTAATGATTGATTTTATTTAGTACATGAGTTATTGATGGAAGAATATTAATG
>NW_026719148.1:0-12250 GCF_029784015.1 Lycium ferocissimum | reverse complement strand
TGTCCCCCCAAATAGAGTTATAGCTTGCCCTTGAGTTTTTATGCATGAGATAAGAAATAAGATTACCCCGGTCCTATATGGCCCAAACCCCGGAACCCCGCGGCGGGCGCATATACCCCCTGTCTAGAGGGAGGGGTAGGGGCCTGGTGGTTACCCGACGTGGGAGGCCGGAGGGAGCTAATGATGGTTACACCGTCTCTATATTCGAGCGCTTATATATATACATACTTGATATGATGTTGTCTATGATGTAAGTTAGCATGCTTTATTCGTCGAAAGTGACATTCGGCCCTACGGGTTGTTTCTTACTTGATGCTTCTTATCTTTTCGATATGTTGTTATTTTCTGCCTTACATCCGGTACAATGTTCGTGGGGCGTCCTTTTTTTTGGGACTTTGTGTTCAGCCCACAGGAGACGAGGATGGCCATTCTTAGGAGCTCTCGGCAAATTTGGGGAGCACTCCCTCTTTCGGAGGTGCCATTTTGAATATTATTTTGTGTATATATTTGGGCACGACGAGGTCTGTCGTCCTTATGTCTTGTACTCAGTAAAGGCTTGTAGATACGATGTTGGGGGGTAGATGTCCCATGATGACTATATTGTACATTATATATCATTTTTGCGGTAGGAGGGCTTAATATATGCGTTGTTCCCTTCGAGATTACTATGTGTCCGGGATGAGTATGATGATCGGCATAATGAGTAGTGCTCGGTAGTCGACTCGGGTCCCCGTCCTGGCCCCTAGTTGGGTCGTGACACCCATTTTGGAATCCTCTAAAACTGCGAGTACCACCTACGGGCGGCGGGACCCGCCCCTGAGAACCATGGGAAGTCGCGTCCGCGGAGAGCCGCCGCGGAAGCCCCTGTCGACCCGGGGATGATACAAGAGTCCTCGAACGTTCTCCCCCGGGGCTCTTTTGGGCAAAATGCCCAACCTCCCCACAAGAGACAAATAGAGGGTCAAATTTTGGGCGCGACGAAGCCCCGAATAAAGCGATCTTGTCCGGTCTAGAGACCAAGCTCTCAGGAGCTCTCTATCTAGGTGGCTCACTAGAGGAAGCCGGTAATGCGAATGTACGGATGGTGAAATAGGGGTCGAGGTGGCCTCAAAAAGCCGGCACCCCGGCGGGAACCCCAGCGCCGGTCGACGTGGCCTCGTCACCGCCCTAAGCACGAGCCGGGGCCCTCGACCATCAAAACATCTCATAATAGGCGGAAGAAACCTCATAGACTCCTCGATGGAAAGGAATCGAGAGAGCCCGGCTGGGCCTCTAACAAAGCGTCGATCTTCGCCTCGGTAGGAATCAATGGAGTAGAGTATCGGGCCAAATAGAGGAAACGGATCATATAAGACTTCAAGGACATGCCCCTCTGCTCAAGGTGTGGCTGCTCCCGAACCTCTCTCAAAGACGGGCACATACTTGTGGGAAGGCCGGTGGGCGAGTCCGAGTCACGGAGAAGAACCCGGGGCCGCCCCCACGAAAAAACCTCCCGTCTTCGCGTCGCCCCGGTGGTAGGACATATAATCAACACCGTGGGTCTCCACTATCCCCTACGGCCGGGAACTCATGCTATCAAGAATAAACTCATAGGCTCCTCGGACGAAGTAGGGAGAACCTGGGCCCGGCTCAACTTCCTGAACCTCCCCCGGATCTTGATCGGCGCGTCTAACGGCACCATCCATAGGCCTAATATCCTCCCTAGGGAGCGGGTATAGCTCAATACGGGGAGCCTAGGCTGGCGGCGGGATGTGCTACCCGCGTAGGTCCCTGCGTGGGGTCGTGCCCGAACCGGTTTATGAACCCGTTGGGGAATAACACCCCGGGAACTGGGGAAACAAGATGAAGTAGGACCCCCGGCTATAGTGTCATGCACGGCACCGCCGGGTAACCATAGGTTGTGTTCGTGTTGAGGTCACGCCATCCCTACGATCGGTCTCTACCAGTGGTCCCTGGGCTGGGGAGATGGAGACCTCTCTCGTTGCTCCCCAACGTTGACCTCCACCGGGCCGGGGTAGCCCCCGTGGCTTTCGCTCGCGCGTCCTCGGCCAGCACCCCTCGGGTCCCCGGGTAGTCCCGGGGGCTTCGATTTTAACCTCGGGCCATAGTAGCTCGGATCCTTCCATGCGAAGAAAAGAGAAAAAGAGTCGGATACCAATTTGGTCTTTCCGGATACCAATTTGAATAAAGTAGCACGATGGAAAGAAAAAAGGTGAGATTTCCTAATTGTCCCATGCCTCCTGAGATAAGTACGGAGCTCATCGTACCGTCTACGAGACTCTACTAGAAAATTTTTGTATTAAAGACCGGGTAACCTAGGCTTTAATACCAACTGTCACGACCCATTTTAGCTTAGGTCATGCGGGCACCTACCTTCCCCTCGGTGGCGAACCCTTAACTCACATTCACAATCAATAAATATAATAAAATAGCGGAAGAAGTAAAATGTCGTAAGTCTCACGATAATATAATATAGATAAGTGCGAAATAAATGAATCACCGGGAAATGGTCGGTCATACAAGAGCATCTAAATCCGAATACTAAGGTATGAATAATAATACATAAAAATGCCTTGAGTGAAAAAATAAGACATAAGCAATAGAAGGGTCTTCGAGGTTAGCCGGCGCCATGCTCACCCGGAAAACTTAAGTAGAAGGCGAGGAGTCGATCGCCCGAGTCGGAAAAGTAGAACCGACCGATACTCTGCATTCATAAAGGAATGCGGGAAGTGCGATTCGGTACAAACAACGATCTTGGTAGGCATCATGGCGGACCAAGCATAATTAACACAATTCGGGAAAAAAACGCATATAAACAAGTAAGCCAATTTGCATGAATCTAAGTGGACATCTTTCTTTGCTAAGAGATATTTTAAAGCCGCATGATTAGTGAAAACGGTAACCTTGGTACCTATTAGATAGGAATGAAATTTATCAAATGCAAACACATTTGCTAGTAATTCTTTTTTGGTTGTGGCATAATTCGGTGAGCCTCGTTAACGTCCCGGTGTAGTAAATGGGACATTTTTTTTATATTTTCTTTGGCCTAAAATAGCTCTGCTACATCACTAGCATCACACTGACCTCAAAAAGGGTTTACTCAAATTAGGATACGACTATAGGTGCGGTTGATAATTTACCCCAAAGAGTTTAAAAACCCTTAAACAATCACTTGAAAAATTAAATTTAATATCTTTTATCAAGGGGTTTTAAAAAGGTTTTGAAATCCTTGAAAAGTCTTTTATGAATCTTTTTGAAAAAACCTGTCGC
This sequence comes from Lycium ferocissimum, assembly GCF_029784015.1. Taxonomy (NCBI): domain Eukaryota; kingdom Viridiplantae; phylum Streptophyta; class Magnoliopsida; order Solanales; family Solanaceae; genus Lycium; species Lycium ferocissimum. The sequence goes on along the minus strand of NW_026719148.1, from coordinate 8,980 downwards.
CCGGGAAAATTTCTAATCCCTTTTAGTAGTTGTGGGGGGGGGTAACCCGGCTATAAGGTCAATTTTTCTTTATCAACTTCTATTTTTTTGCGGTGATTTTACGTCCTAAAAAAATTTCCCCCGGGAACCATAAAATGACTTTTTTTCCAAATTTAAAGATTTAAATTTTGTCTCTTCACATCTTTTAAGAACTAGGGTCAAATGGTGAAAAAAAATTCCTTCAAATTTTTTTCCAAAAAGTGTGAAATCATCCATAAAAATCTCCAAAACCTTTTCTGCATGCCCCAAAAAAAATTGCAATACGTTGAAATGTAGGTGCATTGCACAAACCAAAGGGCCAATTCCCCTGGGGGCATATGTTCCACGGGGACATCCAAAGTTGTTTTATCCTTATCTTCCTAATTGGTACCCCATTATAACCCAAAATATCTATCGAAAATTATAAAACTTATATCCTCTTTCCAACATTTGATAAATAAAGGTAAAAAAAAAAAGCCCTTTTAAGGTTTGATCATTGGGACGTCGAATAAATTTAAGTTCTCCACCCTTAGTTCTTGTAGGTAGAGTCCATTATTTTCTTTTTTTATAAAAAAATTATCCTTTTTTTGGTACCCCCCGAACGGGGACTTACCTAGGGTTTTTGTGGGGAAATGGGGTAAATGATATTTTCCCGTTAGTTTTTATTATCTCATTTTTTACCACTTCTTTTTGGGAATCAATCTCCTTTGGGGTTTGGGATCATTGGTTTGTCCCTATCTTCCATGGGGTTTCTTGTGTACAAATACTTTAGATTAATCCCTTTGATGTCGGCTGCGGTCCACCTTTAAGGCTCCTTTTTGTATTGCTCGTGAGTACTTCAATCAAGCTATCTTCTGTTCTGGAGTCAAAGAAGATGAAATAATTATTGAAATAATTCTTGCTCGAGATAATCATACTTTAAATGAGATGGGAGAATTTTGAGTTCAATTTTGGATTTGAACTTAGCACGTTCTTGTCTATTGACACGACGATCTTTATCGATAACTTAGCTTCTTCTTTTATGTTGGGATCATCATTCTCTGTGGTGCACGATGTGACCAAGCATCTTTCAATTGAGTCTCAAATTAATTGATCATTTTGTATACATACGTAAGGTCACTAATCATGTCAATCGAAAATCACGAAGATGATATCTCGTCTCACTAAAAATCTTAGTATCTTTTGCATATCAAAAATGACTCTTTCTTTGTCTATTCTCAAAATCGAGCTTGTCCTTGATGGACATCTATGATTGCTCTGCAACAGCAAGAAATGGTCTACCCAAGATTATTGGTTCGACGGGACATTCCTCCATTTCAAGTACTATAAAATCTACGAAGGGAAAATAAACTTATCTCTTTAACAAGAACATTCTCAATGATTCCCTTAGGTTTCTTAGTACTTTGATATGCAAATTGAAGAGAAACAATTGTACTTTTCATCTCACCAAGATCTAATTTAAAAAAAAATAGAGAAATGGCATCAAATTTATTGAAACTCCGGAATCACAAAGTGCTTTTTCAAAGTATACCCCTCCCAACGTGCACGGAATTGTAAAACTACCTGGATTCGAGTTTTTGTGGTAGTTTGTTTTGAAGTATCGCATAGCATTTCTCGATAAGCATTACTCATTTAAACTTCTTCTAATTTCCTTTTGTTTGATAAAATATCTTTTAAAAATTTGGCATATGAAGGCATTTGCAATAAAGCATGAGTAAAAGGAATATTAATGTGGATTTGTTTAAAATCTCCAAAAACTTTACAAATTGATTATCGAGCTTCTCTCTTTTCGGCTTTTGTGGAAAAAGGAATTTTCACGAGGGAGCGAAGTCATTTTTTCAATATCATCATTATTTTTTCTTGCCTTCCTTTCTTCCGATGTTTCGAAAAATGTTTCGTATTCTTACCCTTGTCTACCTCGGTGTTCGAAGTGACTTACGGTCTTGTCTCTCTCATGATATGTTCATCAAGATTCTTACACGATCGTAAAGTAATGGACTTAAGGCGCTCCTTTGGATTTTCTCCATATTACTTGGTAAGGGACCTTGAATCTTTTCTGACACTAGAGTTGCCAATTGACTTAGCTGAATTTTCAAATTTTTTAGAGCTGAATTTTGACTCTCCATTTTTTCATCAGTGGCTTTAATATACTTGTACAATAGGTCATCGAGATTTGAATGGGCTTGTTGAGGCCTTTGCTGGTATGGTGTTATTTGTTGATATGGTCTAAAATTCGATAGCCGCGGTTTTGATTATGGTATCCCGGTGGACCACATGCATCTATTACTTTTGAACGTTTTGGGAGTTTTTCATCACCATTTGGATTGCTTCATTGAAAGCACGGGTGTTTTTGTGCCAATACTACCAAAGAGTAGGCTGTAAATCGAGGGCATTAACTGTCATCATTTTGATTGCTTGTTTGACATTCATGGTTTAGATGGTTTCCTCCACATATGTCACAAGCCTTAGCTTAGCTTACTGTTTCGTATTCACCGAAAAGATTCAAATTTTTGTGCCAAAGAAACAATGTTGTGTCGGTGTATTTAAAGCACCGCTGATTCGATGGCGACCTTCTTGATGATAACGCGGTTAGATGGCCATTGAATGGCATTTTTAGAGATTCGTTCATCATTTGTAGTACTTCTTCTGTAGTTGTTCCCATAACGGAACCTCATATGACCGCATCTATCATATTTCTAGATGAAGGTTTTAGACCATGATAGAAAATATACAATCGCATATGTTCGGAAATATCGTGGTGCGGACATTTTCTTAACCTTTGATTATAATCTTTCCCGTAACGATAACCGACTCGGTGTCGGTTTACAAGAAATTGGAAATATCTTGTCTTAACTTTGTGGTTTTAGTAGGAGAAAAATATTTATTTAGAAATTTTAGTCATACGATCCTATGTGGTAATAGACCCTTAGGAAAACTTCGCAACCAAGTCTTGGCATCTCCTTTTAAAGAGAAAAGAAATAGCCTCGAACTTTATTGCTTCGGTAGAGTACTCCATACACTTAGCGATTTCGGCAAGTTCCGAGAAAATCAATTAAATAATCGTGTGGATCTTCACACGATCACACGGTGAAGATACAAGATTGAATTGTTAGAATCGGCCCTCGGCCCCGATTTCAAAGTTGTTGGTCATTACACCCCAATCATGGGGCATGATGAGCACTCGGCCCTTACTTCGAGCGAGCGAACCCCTTAGTTCTCGTTATACTCGCTAGTCTCATTGGGCCCTTAAAGCATGGAATGAAATGCATGATGAAAGTTTTCGGAAAAACATTCTTTTCGGTCTTTATCAAATCAGAAAAGATACGCAATCATATGAAATCTCGTAAGGTAATGCATGATAATACATCGGCTTACGAGCCGCTTGCAAACCGACATACTATATCGACTGTCTGCAAAGTCTCTAACATAAATCATTATACCATGACATGGATACTCACGACTCGGCAACACTCAGAAAGAAATGGAGCTCGCCAATCTAGTGTAGGAAGATCTTCTAGCCATATCCTTCACTCTTACGCAGCATACACAACGTGGCATGAAACGCAGCGTCCACAAGAAGGGACGTCGTACGAATAATGTTACTGAGTATGTAAGGCATGAATAATAACGTAATATAGATATGAAAAGTAACAATGAGTAAGAGAGATAACTTTGAACATACGGATGCCTCATAAGGCGGATGTCATGCGCTTGCCTTTTTTAAAAAAAACATTTCGTACATATACATAGTAACATGCCCGGCCATAAAGGCTCGGTGTAAAAGTAACATGCCCGGCCATGAAGGCTCGATGTGATATATAAGTAGTATCATGCCCGACCATTTAAGGCTCGGTGTTATCATCATTAACCCGCGTCCGGACTTCCGCGTCCGGGGCAATATCATAACATGCCCGCATTTTGCGGTGGTGTGCACATCTACGTGCACCCGCCCGGCCGACTATAGCGCGGCGCGGTGTGAGAAAATACATACATATATATATATATAAAGCATGCATAAGAGCCGGTCAAAAGCCACAATCAGACGGAGTGACGTAAGGTCGGTAGCCTCGAATATATTATGGAATACTCGCTTGTCGCTTTGTCTCGCCATGAAGGAACAATTATTATAAAGTGAGACCAATAACAATGAATAAAGTTAAGAAAAGTCAAAAGATAGCTCGGTATTCTCATATCGTCATTGAAATCATAAGTTTGGAACCTTTGAAGATAAAATCGTTCTCGATAGTATCATAATAATATATAAGCTCGGGTACATACGGAAATCTCTTGTGAATAAAATTATCTCATAACAACATGAAATCCGTATGCCTTGGAGCTTAGATAAATAAATCCCTTATGATCATCATCATGGTTATCATATAAGAAATTATTCAACTCTACCATCATAGAAACTTTAAAAGTCATGAATGCTCAACATTAACTGGGAAATGAGAGTTTTCATGGAATTCAAGCATAGTTTGGTAAGAAAAGAATCGTGCCTTTGGGAGCTCAATAACCTCATAAGGATCGCGAGATTCGTGGATTTCTAGCATTTGCGGAAACAATGATATTATGGTACGACATAAAGGTTTATAACGAAAGGATCATGCCTTTAGAAAGAAGGGGACTAGCCTTAACATACCTGGAAGATAATTCTCGACTTCCAACTTACTTCCTGTCTTGCAACTCTCTTAAGAATTATTCGTAGCTTCGTAATCTACATATGGAACCATTCATAATATCGTTAGGATCATCGTTATACGCTCGTCTTAAACACTTAATGAAAGCCACTTTTTAAGTTACGTTTCGAAATTCGGGCAGCATTTCCCCGTGTTTATGTGCCTAGCCCGAAATTCTAATTCAACAACCAACAACATCAACAACAAAACCAATAGCAATAACATCATTTCCCATACCAACATATGCCATAAAACAGCCACTTTCTTGTTTTCTAAATTTTCCAACCAACCAACTTGGGATACGACTAATTAATAACTTTATTTAAAGTAAGGAAGCTCTAAATTAATACTAACAACATCAATAACACCATCCTCAACATCGTACAAGACAAATATATGTATTTTCATCCAAATTTCTCTTCAACCCTCAATCCATAAATCAACAACATCAACACAACACACCATAACCACTATTCTTGAAATTATTCCTTAATTCATATTGATAGAGAAAGAGATTTAACAATTCATACCTTATTTTTATGAAAGTAGCAAAATCTTCATCATTTTCTTGTCCCCAAGATAACTCCAACACCAAACGAAATTATAATCGCGACTACGGGTTGCCCGGACCTCGATTGATACTTCGTTACTTGAAATTTCACTCAAAATCCTCAATTTTTGTGATGTATAATGCTCCCTTTGTTGCTGAATTTTCTGGAAATTTTTGGAAGTTTTTGGATGAAAAAGTGAGATTTTAACCCTTTATATAGGGGCTGAGGCGGCGTCAACGTAGCTGCGGTCAATGTAGCGACTTGAAGCCGCCTGTTGCGATTCTGATTCTTGAGTTTTTGTTTCGCTTCATCAGCTCGATTTGTAACGTCTATAATTCTCTACTCCAATGTCCTATCTATGAGCGGTTTATTGCATCACAAACTAGACTCGACGAGCTTCATTTTAGGCTTTGGCTTCACCTTAAAACTCCTATTATACTAGGAGATATCGCCTCCAAAGTTGACTAAAAATCCGTCCAACATTTCTCAAATTTTCGTCGAACATTTTCTCTTCAATTTATTTGACCTCGAAATATTTCGAACTCTCCATATGTGATATTTATCAACTATTATACTAATAATGGCCATGTTCTCGGGTTCCAAAAATACTCTTTTCCGATTACGACTTACGAGATCGTAATTCGACCTTTTTCTTCGTTGTTACGTACTTTCCATGGCTTGTGCCTTTCAAAACATCATGGGACGTCTCCGACACTCCATTATTACGGTGAGGTACATGTCATACCTGTGTACGAAAATGCGGGGTATAACATTAGGCCACGAGAGGGTTCCTAATCTTTGGATTCACAATTGAAGCGATCTTGTCTAAGATAATCCCTTAGGATTCCGTTTGCTGGTCTTGGCACCACTTCATCAAACTGATCTTCTACATGGACTTGTGGTGGGATATCTGGTGCATTAATGTTATCTCTTAATTGGTGCTCCATTTTATCACAAGTTATGCTTTGAGACGACGTTTGTTCTTTCTCGCGTAAACGAAAAGATTTCAATTTCGAGGATAAATGGCCGACCAACTCTTTTGTAGAAGAGCGAGGTCATAAACTTCCTAAAAATTTTAGAACTAGAGAAATAGTTCCTAAAGTAGCAATAGTAGTAGTACATATATTTATATATTTAAAATAGGCAAACAAAAAATAGAAAATAGAAAATTTACTAGGATGATAAAAGTAGTTGGCAAGGGAAATAATAAGATACTATTACCCTTAGATAATAATAGTTACTATGTTAATACTAGTAAAAAAAAAAGGTAACTAATGAGATAGTTACTGAATGTTCACTACAAAAAAAAAAAATATATATATATATATATATATACCTTAGTTGCTTTACGTTTAAGAACTAAAGGGAGAGAAAGAGGTAAGACTTATGTGTTATTAAAATAGTAACAGTAGTAGTACTAAAAACAGAAATAATAATAATAATAATAATAATAATAATAATAATAATAATAATAATAATAATAATAATAATAATAATAATAATAATAATAATAATAATAATAATAATAATAATAATAAGTTCTCAAATTAGTAACAAAATATTTAATCAATGAATGTATGCCAATCCAGCAACGGTGCCGAATTTGACGAAACTAATTTGTATAAGGTTTTATCTCGTTCTTTTACAATTAGTATAGTTTATGATATCGTCCTAGAGATTGGAACCACCTATGCTACAGATTTGTAATATCTTTACTCTTTGTTGAGAATCAAACTAATGAAGGGTAAGTTATGGTTTTTTTTTTTAAATGAAAGTTACTTGGATTAAAAACAAACTACTTCCGGTGCAATTGTATTTAGAAAGTGTTGGGAATCGTTGAATTCACTTAATATATTATTATTATTATTATTATAAAATCTCAGTTTCTACGTGCATTTCTCTAAAGAATAATTGCTTATTGCTAATACAATTATATTTTCACACTAAGAAATACATAATTAATTAACACTCCGTGAGGTTATGTTATTTAGTTGGTTTAAAACTTGTGACGATTAAAATGAAAAATATTCCCTTGCACGAATTGTGCTAAATAGTAAAAAATTCGTGAGAATATTTTTTACTTTGAACCAATAATCTTGTCTACAACAATTCCTCCGTGAGAATTAAAATCGAGGCAAGCAAGATTATGGGCTTGAATAATATGTTAATAAAAATTACTATCACTCTGCTATTTTATTCATACATTATATATATATTAATTTTGCTCCATGAGAATTACAAGATTAATATAATGATAACTTAGAAATAAAATATATAGACGTGATAACAATGAATATAAAACTTCATTTCAACACATTATGAAATGTAGATGAAAGGTGCAGGCCAAGAATGTAAACAACCGAAATAGTATTATAAAATATATCAAGTTTCATGACTATCCCAACAAAATAAAAAATTACTCCATCTTTAAGGAGTTAATATTGATAATGGAAATGTTCATGTCCATTAAATAAGAAAGTAGAAAAGAAATACTCAAGAAGAATTTCTCCTACTTAATTAAGATCAAGAACTAGAGTAATTCAGGTCTTGAAAAATTATTTTGAGGAAAAGAAAATTACTCTCTAGAATGATTCAAAAGCCAAGTCCCCTTTACTTTTCCTCCGAATTTGACAACATTTTATAGCCATAAGGTGACTTTGTCATAACCATTTTGCTTGTTGGTAACGGTTTTGGTATGACAACATGTTATGACTTCTCGTAACCGTTTTGCTTGTTGGTAAACGGTTTGGCATGACAACATGTTATGAATTCTTGATTTTGTTGTAGAATTCTTCCGTATTCTTTCAATGTCACTCTTGCTCCTTTTTTTCTCGCTTTTGTTGTGTTTTTCGTGATATTTTACTTGTGCCTGTACTAATTCTTTCTGCAATATTTTGTTAAAAATATGGAAAAATAATGATAATTTTATTGTTTTTGTAAGAATAATTATATGTTAATAATCCAACAAAATATACTTATCGGCAAGCCTGCGAAAGCGATTGGACCGACGGTGCAAATCGTTTAGCTTGATCGCTCCCCGAGGTTTACAACACTTCCAAACACTTGCACTAGTGGCTGGAAGTTTGGAGTTTGCATAAACACAATTGCCCAGAAATTGAAAGGAAAAGAAGAGAACTTTTAAGAAAAGAAAAGATGATTTTTTTGTGTCATATATTTACCACTGACACAACTTATAATAGATATGGCAAAAGCTGTTACAAAGAGAAGACTAATGGAGACTAATGAACATTAATAGAATTAAAGGATCATTATTCCATATGCTACAAAATTCATTTGGTAGAATTAATGTAACGACCCATTTGGTCGTTTAGCACTTTGAGCATAATATTCCTAAAACACCCTTTTTTGTAGTCTTATTTTTGGTGTCTATAGCGTGCGATAACGGGGTGATTCGGTTATTTAATTGACGAGTAATTTTAGGAATATATATATTTAATGTGTGTAAATAGTTTATTCATAGAAATATAATTTGCACACATATAAGGTGTAAGTGGGTAAATATGGTATTTGACGGAGTGAATAATTATTAAATAAAAAAAAAAATGGTTGAGTAAAAAGATTATTTTGGACAATGATTTTATTTGGGGAGTAATAGGACAAGCCCATAATTAATGATTTGAGTAATTGATTAAGTAATAATGTTAGCGGGAAACATGTCATTAATTAAGAGTTATAAGTTAGGGAAGACAAGTATTATTTTTAATGTCATAA